>NC_077243.1:26895000-27082500 GCF_947179165.1 Solanum dulcamara
AAACCTTACATACATGAAGTCATTCTTATCATAGCCATCATAGACATATTCTCATCCTCGACATCATCAATGTCATTGTAAAACATATCCATCGTTATTATCATAAAAGCTTGTAATACTGTAAATCTTTGTTTTGGGGAACTATAGAAATTTTGGAAAACATTGACGGGTTATAGAAAAAGTAGTCATTTCCTTGGGACCATTGACACCTAACTTTTGAAAACAAAGAAAATATGGAAGCACTTATCAAACCATAACATCGGAATCATGCCTTGAAAGAAAAGGGTAAGCCTTACATACTTATGCCAAAGACATGCCAAAAGAAGGAACGGTTAACTTTACATACCTGTACCGCGCCTTACTAGCTTTTCTTATTCTTCCAACTTGTTAGTCTACATTCAAGAGAGTTGACATAGTCATTAGATTCATCACCATATACTTGTCTTAATCCTTCAAACAAATTAATTTCTAATCTGCCGAAATTTCAGCAGCATCTCCCCTATAAGTACACCATCTCCGAGATCTCAACTCGGCCACCATGTCAACAATCATATCAACAACAACAACCAGCAGTATATATACAATCAAATCACCTCCACTTTAAACAACACAAGCTCCAAACAACTAGCATAAACTACGATACCAAAATAGAGTTTTTAACCTTTATTTCGTAAAATCTTTAACCATACCAAACGGGGGGTAATGTGGCTGCAACCAGCAGCAACCACACCCTTTTTAAAACACTTTAAAGGCCTGCAACATACAACCCAACCAGCTGCACCCGCAGCGCCCCAACGACAACACACTACGCGACTTCGATTTAGCTACTATGACTTTAATTTAGTAGTTTCCAACATCATGCATCCTTATACATTTTATCTGCTTCCAGCCATATTTAGGACACGTAATACACCTCATACCAACATCATAAACTCCAATTTGAAAGGAGAGACCTTACCTTTACCGAAACTCTCCAAAACTTGCCTCGGAAGCTCTCCTCGCGCGGCTAGAACTTTGGGGCTGTTTGGTGACGTTTTGAAATGCTCCAAACCATAAATTTACGTTACCAATACCTTCATAACATCTTGGTACACCATAGATAATTAATTCACGAAGCAAAATCGGAGACTTACTTTTTTTTTTCTCCCCCAAAACCGAGCTCTCTCTCTCTAGCTTCAAGTTTCTCTTCTCTTCTTCCTCTTGAATTTTCTAGAACTCTCTTGGGATAAGAATGACTCTAATGAGTCATAAGACACACACATATATATAAATATCTTCCATCACTTATCCCTTATTTGAAAATAAGTCCCTAAATTATGAATATAGACAAATGACCCCTTCTCCATTTTTTTTTTCTAGAACCTTCTTTAACAAATAAAGATGGCTTAATTGCCTTGCCATGTACACTTTGGTTCATATATACTCATCACATGGTCATAAAAGAATGGGGCCCACATACACCTCTTACATGAATTTTCTTGAACACTTTGTGAAATTTCCTTTTTGCCCTTAGCCTTTTCCAATATTTCCACACTACTAATGTTCATAAATAATATTCATAACCAACTTGTATAAAAAAAAATTGGAAGATGGTCATTTCCTTCACTTTACCACGGCTACTTTAAAATATCCAACCGTATAAAATACGGGATATAACATTCATAATAAAACATACTACAATATTTGTGATCTACTAAAAGTACTTGACCAATGACCATTTATATCAAAATAATTTTTTTTTATATCTCTCAAACCTCCGGTAGAAGTGAGTTGTGACATTTATTCAATGAGCATGTCATTATTCATATTTTTTTATCATCTCTTAACATATTCACTTTCAAGAATGGTCGAGCATTCATGACGCTTATCACAAGTAGGGGTGTTCATGGTTCGATTTGGGTCGGTTATTGATTAAAATCATAACCAAACCAATTTAATCGGTTTTAAATGTCTAAAACCATAACCAAATCAAGTAAAATAATAACCACCGGTTTGGTTATTGTCGATTTGGTTCGGTTTAGTTCGATTTTTTAGTTTATGACTAGCCGGGACAATTCAAATATTCTCTCTCCACATTCTTCAAATTTCTTATGAAGCTCTTTTTTCCTCACGGCCCACAAGGGCAAACTTTGCTGCATATTGAGGGAAAGACATGTTGATGGCAAATCAAGTGGACAAAACTTGCAACACAATTTAGATTTAAAAGAACAAGTCAAACAGAGGTTCCAAAATACAAACAACTTTGTCCATTAAAATGAAAAAAATACATATGTAAACTAAACTAACTAGAGAATCCATAATAGAATCAATTTTATCTTTAATTAAATTATGAAAATTAATAATTAAAAGGTATAAAATATCTTTAATTATTTATGAAAAGCTAATAGTATACATATAAATAATTATAAATTTTATGTATATAATTATCGGTTTGGTTCGGTTATTTATTCGGTTATTTTTTACTATAACCATAAGTCCATAACCAAACCAAATATTATTGGTTTTTTAAATTTAAAATCAAACCAAACCAAACCAAGTGTCTGTTTTTTTATTCGATTTGGTTAAATTTTCGGTTTGATTTTGATTTTAACCAAAACTGTGAACAACCCTAAGATTCATAAGTCACATTCTCTTCAAGAAATGAACTATAATCATATGTATGTGCCTCATAATTTTTTCATTGGAAGTTCATTGTCATGCTTTGAAATTTATCATATTTATATGACACACCTCAAAATCACCTTTTAACAGGTTAAGTGTACCACCATTTTATATTTTTTATTTTGATGGAGGATTTATAAAATCAAATTAGGCAGCATCGCAACCGCGTGCCCAATACCTTTCATACCAAATTTGATGACAAGAATTACTTTCACATTTTGAAATACTATTCGAAAAATTCATAGTCTTCTTCATTGTTACCACAAATCCACAATGATAGTTATTGTATGATCCTTTGTCATGCCCATGTTCATTTGTACAACCACAATAATCATTGTCATCTTACAGACTTATCATGTACTGCTACCATATTCATTTAAGGGAATGGAGCAAATCAAGTGGGATATGTTTTCTTAGTCATTGTTATATCATCAATATATTGCGTTGGAACTTTAACCCAATGTCTCATATAAAGGAGTGTTAGGCTACGATAGGGCTAGAACCCAACATCATATTAGTGAACCATGACTCAAATCTAGCGTTTTATCCTCTTGGTGAGATGAGATTTGAATCCATCATCTTAGACTCAACCAATGACATAATAGGCCAAAATACAATAGAACTCATTTTCAATCGAGCCTTGAAAATGTTATAATTATGGTCATAGACACAGACAAATTTGATGAAATAGATATGCATTTTTTAAAATGTGGATAATTAATCAGAGTAAATAGATAACTTTAAAATGAACCATCTAAATCCACACCATATTAACTGCAAACATTTAGCTGGACAAAGTGCACTCCCAATTAATCATTTTTTTAATTTATCTTTAACAAAGTGAACTGACGAACAATTCACTTGATTAGCTGACAGAGTCATTTTATTGCAAGGGAAATGATAAAACAATTGTCAGCTAAATGTTAATTATTTCACTTTTGAGAGTTATAAACTCGATAATATAAACAATCATAAAGATACAAAATTTATCCGCAAGACCATTTGTTCTAAAAATATTTCTTGGCCATATATGATTAGATTCATTTGTAAAACTAGGTGCATGAAGTGAAAATTATGAGTGCTTGTGTCAAACAAACTTGACTAAGAAATTTATAAACAAACTCAGTGAAATTTGTACATACGTAATCTGCCCAAAATATTACGAGCTATTTAATTTAAGGCAATACCATAATGATAAACATACCTTGTTCCGTAAAGAGAATAAATTCAAAGCACGGTGAATTTATTTAGGGCCTTCGGAGACATCACCACTGTCGGTGGTCCAATATAATCATTTCTAGTCTGGTCAACTTAAGTATTAGAAAGATTTTCATACTGTGCAAAACCCCTTTTTTATAAAGCAATTTTTCTTATGGTAAAATAAATGTCAAAAATTAAATCATAAACTCAAAACCCATTTTTTTTTCTTGGTCATGTGGTAAGATTTTCAAATTATTAGTAAATATACCTTTCACCTTGCATATAGTTGCTGCCAGGATTTTACTCCTGATGGAGTTCAGAGAGTTGGAACTAACCAACCCAACACCTCTGGGTTAATATTTAATGAGATCTAGCATCAATTTTATTTCTATCCTCCCTAGAGAAAGAAAACAACAAAAGAGTAGTTTTTATTAATTTTTAATGAGGCGGTGGTATTCTCAAGTTTTTTAATCTTTGAGCATCGTGCTGATAACGTTTATCAAAACAATAATAATAATATATAGATAGCAAAGTAAGAAAGTATAATAAAGGAAGATAAAGAAAGAGAGAAATGGCAAAGGAAGAGAAAACGTAGAGTAGTAATATTTTATGTGTGTCATATTTTATTGCAGATTCAATGTCTTTTATAGGCAAATTTTATTCAAAAAAATGTGAAAATACTATCACTACAGTGAAAGTAAGTTCCATAGACATTCACTTTTTGACTTGTTTTACAACAAGAATTATTGCAACGTTGCACTCTTTTAACATTGCAATAAATGAGTAAAATTCTTTATTGAATCAATCAAAAAGTTCAGTTGATGCGTTTTTGCTGATTCTCTCCAGTTTCTGTCATATATGCTGATGGTGATGAATCAATTGAGTGATCTGTTAATCTTGTTTGTGTAATCTCAGTTGATTTTATTGGTTTCTGCCACTTGAAGTTTTGAACTACTTATTCTACAACATCCTCCAACCATAATACTTAATATTAGTGGGATATTAACTATAAAAACACGAGATTGAACGGGGGAAATTGAGAAATTCTGACCCAACCCCTAAGTAATTGGACTCCAAATGACAATTTAATTGAGGATTACGCTTAATCTAAAAATATGGGAACAACCCTAATTGGTATATCTGATGTCATTAATTGAAATTTTGCATAAATTGAGGTCGTTGGAGGTTGAATTGGATGTTTCAGGTCTTGAAAATTTGTTGGCTTCAAGGTAAATGAGACTTTAACAGTCAAATTACTTGCTTTAACTGCCTTTGTTAGTTCTACATAATTGTGCATAAATGAAATTTATATGATTATGTAGAACTGTCCAGCGTCTGTCTCCGCTGTCCATTGTTCACGTAGGTGTTTGTGTTATCTCGTATTTATGTTTAATTTAATTTGAATCAGATCTCAAACTGTTTGATTTTTCTGCCATCTACTGTCAACATAGGCTCAGTGCGTTTTTTCTCCATGTTAATCAGAAAGTATGTTTTTTGACATCTTGTCTCTTATTCTCCATGCTCACTACTCCAATTTGCTTGAATTTTCAATCGGGGATTTTCTTATTAATCAATTTCGGCCGGTGTTATCTGCTGGATTTCTTCTATTTTTGAGCAAAAGTTGAAAACCACTATTGCATTTTAGGTTGAATGCAAAATAAAATAGTTGAAGGCACTATTGCTTTGGTCATTTGAATGGAAATCCAAAGAGAGTTGAATGGATATTGAGGATTCTTATAATTGATATATTGGGGTTGAAATGTAGTTGTTGTTGTATACTGTCATCGGATATGGTGACAAAGATGAGATGTGTAGTGACAAGTACTAATGAGAATGCCCACAAATATGAAGGGCTCTATAGGTCTTGTAACTTTGTATATTCGATTGTTAACAGTTAACTTTTATGCCGAAGGTGGTAGTTTTATTTTAGGAAAAAAGACTTAAATATATCATCGAACTTTGAGAAAAGACTCATTTATATCATTCGTTAAAAATTTTGGCTCATCTGTGTCATTGCCGTTTGAGAAAAAGCTCATCTATGCCATTTTTTTAACTCCAATTTTGCAAAACTACCTAAATAACTTTTAACACTTTTCTATTGGAGTTTTGAATCAAATATATTTTTTTGCTTTTTCTTCTTCAAGAACAAATAAAGAACACCAAAAATTCAAATTTTCAACTTTTTCAATTTTTCACGAAATCACCTCAAATTTCAATAGTAGCATCCCTCCGAGCTAGTTATCAAAACTCAATATCTTTTAAGCTCGACTTCAACCTAACCCAACAAGATACACTTAAAATTTCTTTTAAGTTTTAAAACTTTAACCTCTTTTAATGGTAGAATTTTCTACGCAACTCCAAATCACTTGAAATTTTAAACATAGACATAGTGAACTTTAAAATAGTGTTGAGTTTACGTTCAAAATTTCCACCACTAAAGAAAGTTAAAGTTTTAAAACTTTGAAGAAATTTTAAGTGTGTTTTTTGGATTAAGTTGAATTCAAGCTTAAAAGATATTTAGTTTTGATATCTAGCTCGGAAGGATGCTACTATTGAAATTTGAGGTGATTTCGTGAAAAATTAAAGAAGTTGAAAATTTGAATTTTTGGTATTCTTCATGTGTTCTTAAAGAAGAAAAAGCAAAAAAATACATTTGATTCAAAACTCCAACAGAAAAGTGTTAAAAGTTGTTTAGGTGATTTTGTAAAACCGGAGTTGAAAAATAGTGGCATAGATGAGTTTTCTTCTCAAACGTCAATGACACAGATGAGCCAAACTTTTAATGAATGACATAAATGAGCTTTTTCTCAAAGTTCAATGACATATTTAAACTTTTTCCTTTTATTTTATCAAAAGAAGTACAAAAAAGAAAGGGACTTTCAGTTGTACCTTCCTAACTGATGAGTTAAACATGTTCACTCCATTAAATTTAAGGTTAAGCTAAAAAAGCGTACCTACCAAGTGCTCTTGATTCAGTTTGAGATATTTTTGCTTATTCAATTTTCTTAATTGTTAATTTTTAGATTTTGCTCTGTTATGATTTAGGTCAGCTCTCAAGCTCTGTTAGAATTCTCTGAAAATACCATAATGGAGCTTGATTTCTCAAGTTTCTCCAAGGTAAATAAATTTTAACTAGTCAATGTTTATTGGAAATTGGTGTGCAAAATATATAAAGAGTATGGATATAGTTCAGAGTTTTAGAGCCTGTGATTTCTTGATCGTTTGAGTAGGTGACACTGCTAGTATGGGTGGTGTGTTTGTTTTTTAGTATAAAATCATTTTGATTTAAGTATTGAGTCTTACTTGTTTTTAAGCTAGCCGTGATTGTCCAGCTAATACATAATTTATTTAAAATATTGTCTCAATTTTTGTCCTTAAATAGATGTTGGCACTCATACTTTTAATATCATATAAAGAATATGTCTCTAGACATATTGGAGGCCTTTGTTGTTTGGTTGCAGTGATATTAAGGAGGAAGCACCACAATTATAGTTTGATATGATAATAAATAATAAAAATAAATTAGACATGAGAATTTTACGTGGAAACCCCTCCAACAGATAAAGGGGAAAAACTACGGGGTAGAAAGATTTTACTATGATAATATGGGAGTACGCTGCTCTCAAATATAAGGAGAAAACAACAATAAACACTCCTCTCTTATAAAAGGAATAATTCACTAAAGAGTACACTCAAGACTACAATATTTATTTTGGCGTATAACTTTCTTTCTGTTTTTACACTTTTGGATTGTATTTTTGTGGGATAATCTAAATGAGGGTAAGAGACCCTTTATTTATAGGATACTGAAAACGCGTAAACTACGCGTTTTGGTGTAAAATACATGTTTTTTTTTATTAAAAGTTGCTAAAGAAGGCAACAATTTTTTGAAACGCGTAAAATACGCATTTTCTTCTTGGACGGTGCATGTGCATCTCCCTTTTTAACTTTCTTGGAAATGAAACGATAATTTTTTTGCTATGTTTTAGTACACTTTCTATTGTGGCAGAATTCATTACTTGCAGCTGTCAGCAGTCCTTGTTGAGCAGTTCTTATGCAGTGTTCTTAGAGTTGGAAATAATCAAGAGACGCCGTGACATTGCTGTATCATTAGGGACACTCCCATCGAGTAAATGACCATATGATAAAGGAAGGTCAAATATGAGTATGTTATTTGAGCTATTTTGAGAATGTTTACTTTTTGGCTGATATTCTAGTATTGTGATTAGATTCTATGCAGATTTGTCCTGAAAACTACAGTGTTAGTTAAGAGGTTATTCTATAGTTGCATTTCTGACTAAACTTTGTGTAATTCTCTTAGAAAAGACTCTTGCTAGCCTTCTTAAATGAAGGATTTTTAACTTGCCAATCCAACACTCGTCCAGTTTGCTCCGACTTCAACTCATGTTATGTGAATATGAAATGGATTAATCATAGTGTGTATTGAAACTTTTGGAAACTCACACACTATCGAAATAGACTCAATGGAGGGATATTCCATATCGACATTTCGAATATGTAACATCCCCTAAAAACGTTGTATATGATGTTCCAATTCTCGATGAAAATGATACAGCTTCTATATTTTGGGCATAACTTTTCATAGGATAGTCCAAATTAAGTGATTCAAATTTTTAAATAACCCCAACATCATTACCTACAACTTTTGTGAAGACCATATTTTAATTTTTGGAGGTTAAGTAGGTCAAATAAATTAATTATTGTAAGACAGGGTGCTGTAACGAAATGGAGTATTTGTAGAAGAAAAATCATATCTCACTATAAGATGCTCCAAATCGGTTAATTCTTGAACGAAATAAAAATAGACTTCTAGAGCAACAATTCATGTGATACACCAAATCCTAATGATGAATTTACCTTGTTCAAACACAGCTCCGAAAAAGGGTATTCCGTTAAAAGAAAGTTTATCTCACCAACCATGGAAAGATCTAGATACATTTGACATCACTCATGACATCAATAGTCCTCAATTTGACATCACCCATGACATCACAATCTTCCATTAACTTTTCAGATTTTTTTTATAATTATTTTAATTATTGTTAGGTCCCTCTTTCACACCTATAAATATCAACCTTAATTCATCATTTTGTTCATCAAGGTTTCTTAAGCAACTCTTCTCTCTATACACTTCTTTACTCATTCTCAAAATATAGTTTTAGTTTTTAGTAGTGTATAAATACTATTTCGGTGATTGATATACTCCGGATAGTACACAAAACGCTCCGACAAGGAGAAAAGGCTAGGATTCAAGTGTATTCATTAAGTCCTTCGATTCTAAGTAACGCTTCGAATTCCAGGTATGTAAGGCTTCAATGAGAGTATTCCTTCCACTCTCATTCCTAAATTATTTTGATTATATGATAAATTATATTTATTTTCTTTAAGCTTTACTCTAAGTAATGTGGGTGTTAATCCATGGGTTCTTCCACCCATGTAGTCCAAAAATCTTTCAACTAAATCTCTTGATTTCAAATAAGATTTTCTTATGGGTAATTCTTATTTCTACTTAATGGCATGAGTAATGGTTAAACTAATGATTATTGATCTATTTTGATGCAACATAATTTTATATGTATAAGTTGAAGGTTTGCAAGTAATTTATCCATTTATCTCTTTAAAGGTTCTTGAAATTAATGGTGGGTTGTTTAAAACATGATTTTTAATTAATGATTTCCAAAGTATTTATGCATAATTTCAGTTACATACATGTTTGAAAGTTGAAGTGATTTGAACCCACCTAGTTTTACTATATTTTTCAATGAAGTCTGACTTGAAAGCTTTGACTCCAAATGAATATTTATGAAAGCAATGTCTATAATCAAAAGAGAGTCTTATGAAATAAAAGAATGATGAAATGATATGAATGATGGATTCTTTATGCAATAAGGACAATTCTTGCATATTTGAATAACCAAATGTTTTAATGAGCTATTCCACCGAATATGATGTTTTGAATTCTCAAGCTATATGCTATGAATATTTTGAAGTATTAAACTATTCAGGGGGATTGACTTAGCACCGAATGGGGCATTGAGGTGGAATTCGGTAAGGGAATCCTAGTAGCAACCCCTTGTCTCATTAACTATGTGCCAACATAGGAGCCCTTGTAGGCTTAGGCTAGTGGATTTATGAAAGCCCTTAAAGTTAAAGTTAAAGAAATGAATGAAGTTGACGGAGTTCTACCTGACAAGTAGTCTCTCCGGCCAATGTAGGGGGTTATGTTGGATTCCATGTAATAGCTCGCATGGTCTTAAATGTCGATTATGGTCATTTTCCCACAAAATAAATGTTTTAAAGGATATCTATATGATTTATTATGCATGCATTACATTATGTTCCTTATTAAATAAATGTTTTAATGTTTTCTCAATGTTCATGCATCCTTACATACTTAGTACATTCAAAGTACTAACGCGTACTCTTTTGCCTACATGATATCACCATTTAGGGACTGGTGCTCCTCCTCTTTCTACTCCACGTGGCTAGTTGAGATTTCGTTTGAAGACTACTTTTGGTGAGTTCCCATGTTACAGGAATAATACTCCTTTATATTTCTAGCTTATGATATATTGAGATCTTTTACTATGGCATTTCTTCTATTATAATTGAGGGTGAGCTAGTGACTTTTCTTAACTCCGTTAAATCTAAAAGTTAGAGGTATTGTTGGACATATGTAAGTTGAAGATTTACTATTATGATTTTTGCTTGTTCATTTATCGTCATTACCTATGAAAGGCTAAAAGAATGTTAAGAGGCTTGTTTGAGGTACTTTCGGGTTCCTTATTCTCCATGTCACGTCTAGGCTCTAGGCTTGGGTCGTGACAGAATATGGGTCAAATAAGCCAAACAATCTTGCCCCACCATTTTTCTAGCCCGGAGAAAGAATATGACCTTAGCTGACTTAGACTTGTACACCCCTTTCCAATCTAACATTTCCTCCACGCGATCTCTAGAGTCACATTCTTAGCATTACAGTTAAGCACAACATAATAGAGGGACAACCAAGTCATGCATAAGATTACATCAAAATCAGTCATGTCTAAAATCACTAAGTTAGCCCAAGTATGGAACCCCATAAATATAACAGGTTAAGCATGATATACATGGGTGACATAATAGATTTTCAATAGGGGTAGAAACATGGATGGAGGCATCAAGTACATCAAAAATTGCATAAAAACATAAGTCATATCGCGCCGACACATATAAATAAGTAGAACCCGAATCAAATAAAATAGTAGTCATCTGGTCACAAACAAGAATAATACATGTGGTCACTGCATCAGACACCTCAGTCTTGGTCTTGTCTGAAATAACATAAAATCGAACCCTGTCATCCTGACGGGCTACCTCTTTGCCTGGCTGCATTGCTCCTCGACCTGTAGTGCCATTACCTCAACCTCCACGGCCTCTCAGATTTCCTCCTCGCCCACCTTGTAGACGTCCTATACCATTTCCACCTCCGCTCATGGGTACCACTACCCTAGTCTGGTGCGGTGTTGAATCTGTCCCGCGAGGATGGAGATATTCTCTCTTTGTGTACACTGGCTCTCCACAATTAAAATAATTGCGCTCAAAGGACAGCTTGCTACCTAGCATAAAAAAAGCTCTTTGGCCTTCCTGGGCAGGATGTTGCTATGGAGTACCTGAAAAACTATCCATAGAAGTGGGCATTGCTGACTGAATTGGTTAGGTTGCAATTGTCGGCACACCTGCCTGACCTTCTAGAATAGGATCCCTGAAAGTTTCTTGTATTCTTGGGCTTCTTAGACAAAGCTTTGGCCTGCCCATCCCATTGTACTAGCTCTACTTTTTTCACAAAGTCTACAACTTCATTGAAATTCTTACTTGAGGAGGTCATATGAACAGACAACACCTGCAACTAGGGGTTCAACCCCTTCACAAATAACTAAATTCTCTCATTCTCCGTAGTTACCAACTGAGTAGCATACCTGGACAATGTATGAAATTTGGCCACATAGGCAGCCACTGTCATATTACTCTGTTCTAATGCCATGAATTCGTCCTTCTTGCGATCCTTTAAGGTACGGAGCACATATTTTTTTCAGAAATAAGGCATAAAACTGGACCCTAGTAAGTGGGGCAAAACTGGTGAGCGACAGTCCACATAGGCCCTCCACCACTACTTGGCCTCATCCTGCAGTTGGAAAGTCACAAATTCCACCCCGTGTTGGTGAACTATCCTTAGCTTTTGCAATCTCTCATAGAAGTTGAGAATGAACTCATACGCATCCTCGCTTTCAGAACCATAGAAGACTGGGGACTTAAGTTTCAGAAACTTGGTTATCATGTCATGCTCAGTCCCGATCATCACTGGGCCCATAAGTGGGCGAAAAAAGGCATTTGTACCTACCACCCCATCTACCTGAGGAGCTACAACAAAAAATGGGTGATCAATTAGAGCTTGTGTTACAGGCATGGTGGGACTGGCTCCAGTACCAGTCAACCCACTCAAGAAGGCTATAATCTGTTGAGCTAATATCGGGTCTAGTAGGGGTAGATCGACAACCCCGGCTTGGGTGTCCTCCACCTATTCAACAACTTCTTATTCCTCAACCTCTATGTTCTTATCTAGTTTACCATAGGGCGTAGGAGGGGCCTTCTCTCTCAGTACTTCCTCCACTGGAGCCTCACCCTTGGTAGGCACTGCTTTTCCCCTTTCCTCTGTCGCATCCCCTTCTCCTGCCCCTTCCTCGGCCGCGTACTCTTGCAACTGGAGGAGGAAGAGGAGAGGAGGTGGCGGTGACGCTGATGACGATAGAAGGAGTGGGAATAACGATGGCGGTAGAAGGGGTAGGATGGTGGAGGCGGCAAAAAGGGTGGGGTGAGGAAATAGGGCCTTTGTGTAAATAATAAAATTTGAGGGTTTTTAAATTAGTGTCATTAACACTAATCTTCAAAATTGTCACCTCTACTCAAAAAATAATATTTGTGTCACTTTTTCTTAGTTTTAAAACTTTTTTGTCACTTTTAAAATCACTTTTCCAAAATCTTTAGTTATTTTGTCTAAATAAAATTGGTTGGCCTAGTGTAAATTAAACACATAATTATAGCAACTGGACTTGTATTCCTTGTGGAACCAAACACGCATAATAGGAAAGGGATTTTGCGAATTTTAATCCCCCAAAAAAGGAAAAGAGCGTAAGGGTAGTGGGAAAAAATAAACTACACCGAGTTTTACCTAAATTAGGATTAGTAATTATGGTAACTTTGTTGGTTTAAAGAAACCCAATTTGAATAGGAATCAAATTGTGCGTTCACTTTATATTATTATTATTAGTATAAATAGGAGGTTTGTATTGGCATACCCTGACTCTTGTTCCATACAAATATTTTTGGTCCATCTAAACCTTTTGTGTTGTGGGGTTTTTGTTTTTTAAGAGTGTTTTGATCTAGTTATGTAGCCAGCCAACACTTGGAATCACACTTCAAGTAAGTTGTGTTTTTTTCCCCCTTTCTTTAGCGTAGTTTTTATTTTTTTTACAATGTTAGTTAATTTTTTAGCCAGAATTATATGATATACTTCGATTAAATTTTATTTTTTAAAAATTGGGGATAGGGGAGGAAATTATTAACCTCACCAATAAAGTGAAAGTTGAGCTAGTCAACCAACTAAAAGCTAATAATATTCCCATAGTATCTCAATAGATATCTGTGAAAATTTTAATACCTAGTTAAAGTGGCACCTGAAAGACACTAGTCTCGGGTGCCATGATTAAGTGTTGCATCTAAAGAGTTCTTCCTAGCCTTGAGTCTGAGTTTGGATCCTTGGAGGAGCACTATGATTGTACTAGTATCCATATGTCCTAAATTATCAATAGCACGCTAACAAATTAATCCTAGAGTCGCTTCCCGATCGGAACACTCATAGGAGCTCTTGTGCCAATCACTTCCATTCCTCTCGTTAGACTGTTTGCAACCTTGACTTTTTATTATTATATTACTATTCCTCCCAAATATCAAAATAAACTATAAGGGTTTATTTGATGAACTAATTTTGCCGCCAAAAACTATTTCTGCATAAAAAGTTTAATTATAATGACTCATTAGTAAATGCCTTCTACTTCTCTTTCTATGGCACTAATTTCCCTCCTAAATGCAAGTTAGAAACTGCCATTTTTTAAAGAATTTCTGCTCTAATGTGAGTTTCTTTGTTGTAACTTCCTTATTTTGGTCGATTCCTTCATTCATAATGCCTTGTCAGTATTTGTTTTTATCGTAAAATTATTTTTTCTAGCAAGGGTTTTAACTTGTGCATACTTTACAAATTGTAGATGTCTGTGTTAGCGGAAACGAATGCTTTAAAGATATTAGGGAAGAAGAAACTTCATCAGATGGTTGATACTAAATCTCCCTCCACATTTAAGCGCCTAAAAGTTGATTCTACCCGTAATTTTCCTCAAAATTGTGGTCCATTTGTTCGTGAAAACAACGGAACCAGAGAGATCTACCCGGAATTTCCATCAACTACCAAGCCTGTAAATGTCGAGTCTAGGAGGAATTTTCCTGAAAATTGTGTTCCATTTGTTTGTGAAAACAACGGATCCAGAGAGATCTACCCGGAAATTCCATCCAATACCAAGCGTGTAAAAGTCGATGCTACGAGGAGTTTTCCTGAGAATTGTGGTCCATTTGTTCTCCAAAACAACGGAACCACAGGGATCCACCCTGAATTTCCATCCACTACCAAGCCTGTAAATGTCGATGCTATGAGGAATTTTCCTGAGAATTGTGGCCCCTGTGTTCTTCAAGAGAAGAATGGAAGCGATACTCAATGCTCTGCTGATACTGAGATCAAAAGTTGTTCTGAAGTTGCTATGATTGAGTCAGCTGAGCCTTTAAGTGTTTTTGTGCCAAGTAATTTTGAGGCTAAAAGGGATGATCTGGCAGCAACTGGTGCGCATCCAAAAGAGGCTGGTGATTCAAGTCATTTGAATACCTCATGTCAACCTACGAATGGAAATCAACCTTTGAAGATGAAAGAAGAAAATCTTATGTATGATGAGTCTACACAACTGCGTGAAGTCTTGGTTAATCAGGTTCTCCAAAAGCCATCAATTGATACAGGAAATACATGTGATTGGTTTATAAAAGGCGAACCTATTGAAAATGGACCAGTATTGTTTGCTATTGTTTCACAAGAAAATCTGATTGAAGTTCAAAATGATGAACCTAGTACGGAAACAACCAAGAGAGTTCATTACGAAGAAGTTTCGGACGATGAATCCAGGAGTAAGGTAGATGATGATGAAATTTGCATTTTATCCTGCTCCGAGTGGAACTCACAAAAATCAGGTCTCAAGACCCCAAGTGCCGGTAAGAAATGTGGCAAGGGTAAGATCGTGCAGGACGAAGCAGCTAGGTGTCCACAACCCCTACAGAGGTGCAAAATTGTTACTGAAGATGAATCTGTTTCTCAAGAAGATTTAAGGAATTCTGTGGTCACGTGTGGTGTTTCTGGTCATGGATTGTTAACTGAATATGAACATATTCAGAAAGTGAAAGAAGTTAGAGAGACTCTGAAACTTTTTGATGACGTATATACTAAACTTTTGAAAGCAGAGAAACATGAAGGACGGTCCAAAAGAAGAATCCATATAGAGACAGCAATGACTTTGAAAAATCAGAAAAAGTGGGTAAACTGTGAGTGGACTTTTGGACATGTTCCTGGAGTTGAAATTGGTGATCAATTCCGGTTCAGGGCAGAACTTGTTACAATCGGACTACATCACCAATTTATTAAGGGTATCAGTTATGTGAATATTGATGGAAAAGATGTTGCAACTAGCATTGTAGATTCTGGTCGATATGAGAACGAGACCATATCTTCTGAAACATTCATTTATGTAGGTCAAGGAGGGAATTCAAAAGTATTTGTTAATGTGAGAGTGGAAGATCAAAAGCTTGAAGGCGGTAATCTTGCCTTGAAGAACTCCATGGACTTGGGATATCCAGTGAGGGTTATTTGTGGTCGACAAAGAGTGAACGGTAAAAAGAGTGATATAAGATACATTTACGATGGGCTGTACACCGTGACGAAGTGTTGGGAGGAAAGAGCTCCAACTGGGAAATATGTTTTCAAGTTTGAACTGAAAAGAAATCTCGGCCAACCAAAACTTACTTGTAAACTAGTGTCACAGCCAGCAAATTTAGTCAAGGTAAATCACTTTCGTGTCAAAAAGGCAACAAAATCAATTATGCAGTCAGAGTTTATTGTGGACTATGATGTCTCACAAGGAAAAGAGAAGATACCGATCCCTGCTATCAATGCAATCAATGATGAGAGACCCCCACCATTCGCTTACATTACCAACATGAAATATCCAGATTGGTATTATATCTCTATGCCTCAAGGTTGCAATTGCACTAGTGGATGCTCGGATTCCGAGCAATGCTCTTGTGCTTCTAGGAACGGAGGTGAGATTCCATTCAACACAAGAGGCTCTATTATTAGAGCACAACCTCTTGTTTATGAGTGTGGTCCATCTTGCAAATGTCCCCCTTCTTGCAAAAATAGAGTTAGCCAACATGGTCCTCGATACAATTTGGAGGTTTTCATGACCGAATCGAGAGGATGGGGTTTGAGGTCACGAGATCATGTCTCATCCGGTAGTTTTATATGTGAATATGTTGGGGAGTTGCTTGATGAAAAGGAAGCTGAAAATAGAATAGATCATGATGAGTACTTGTTTGATATTGGCAACTATGATGAAGAAATCCCCAAAAGGAATGTTGCGCGTACTAATAACCTCAAATTTGAGTCAAATTCTTTGATGAGAAAGGATGAAGATGGTTTTACCCTTGATGCGTTAAGATATGGGAATGTTGGAAGATTTATCAACCATAGTTGCTCACCAAACCTTTATGCTCAGAATGTCATGTATTACCATGGTGATAGGAGAGTACCTCACATAATGTTTTTCGCTTCAGAGAGTATTGCTCCATTAGAGGAGCTTACTTATCACTACAACTACCATATTGACCATGTTTATGATAAAAATGGCAGTATGAAGAGAGAGAATTCTAAATGTGGCTCCCGGAAGTGCGAGGGGAGAATGTACTAAAGAACTACTCATGTAAGACTATTCCTCTTGAAGTGATATTTGAATTATAGTTCTTATAATCTCTGTACACTTGTCATTTCAACTTTTTGACCCCGTGTTATTCCATTTACGTTTAATTGTGCAAACGTCGATCTCTTGTAACATTTTATGAGTTTTGTTTGGTCTTGAATGTAGAATAACTTAAATGGTTACAACCACATGAGGGAGTTCATACCTTTTTGGCCTCTTAGTTCTAGACTTGCTTAAATAAGGATAACTTACCAATAGGGGTGTGCAAAAACTGAATCGACCGATAAACCGAATCGAAAAAATGCTATTGGTTTATAACTATTTGGTTATTGGGTTAACGGGTTTCTAATAGTTTCATAAAATAAATTATCGGGTTATCAGTTCGATATTGGTTTTTAATATTGAATTATTGCGTAAATCGATAATCCATTAAAACTATAGTAATTTACTACATTATCCCTACATAAATATTAAATATTAATATCAGTACCTTATGGATTACTATATTTGTCCTTTAGTTTTTAGTTCATATTATTGTCCTAGTTCTTTAATTTGTGATGCACTTGTATACTTTTTTTAATGTTAATTATTATTGTTTTTATTTTATGAGCATTATGTAAAGTGATATTATTGTTTTGTCGTGTCAAATTGTTGGAGAAATCATATATTTGTTTTATATGTATTTTCTTATTTGTTAAATCGAAAATCGAACCGTTAAGGATCAATAACCGAAAATCGATAAGAAATATCTTATTGGTTTGGTTATCGATTTAGCATATTTAAAAATCGATAACCGATAAACCGAACGATAATACATAACAACCGAACCAAACCAACCGATACACATCCCTACTTACCACAAAGGCTGGACCAAAATCCTTAAAAGAAACATATAACTAAACTGCACAAGTTCATTTTCCTATCAAGTAATGAACTTTGTACACGATTGCAACATTGCATTCTTTCGCCATTGCAATTACGAGTAAAATTCTTCATTATATTATGTTGTTCAGTTAATGCTTTTTGCTGATTCTCTTCAGTTTCTATGATGTATGCTTATGATTATGTGAATCAATTGAGTGATAATTTTGAACTACTTATCAGCGGATGATTTTTTTTTTTGTGGACTAGTAGCAATGAATATCAGCTTGTCACATGATTTTATTAAGGAACTGAATTTTCCTAGTTCAGCTTTCATGGAGTTAAGCTTAGCTCTTGCTGTTGATTAAAAAGAAGCCCGATACACTAAAGCTTTCGCTATGCGTAGGGTTCGGGAAAGGCCCGACCACAAGATCTATTTGTTAGAATATGCACAGCGGAAGCAATTAAACAAGAACACGAACCTACATAATAACTGAACAATATAATATAAACGAATTTAGAAAAACACTACCCTGTTGAAACTTCTACAAAATTCGTTCAAAAGTGAAGAATCCAGAACTGCAAATCTGCTATCTTCTGCTATTTTTCTCACCAATTACTCTACCAGATCTTTGTGTGGGTAAGTATTTATTTCTGAAAGAGGATGCCTTTCTCTTTTGCTCCCTTGACCTTTTATACACCACCTCCACCCCAAGGATCGAAGAGACAAAATATTTTTAGCCATTAATGTGTGTTTAATGGGGACAATATATGGGCAATAAAAGAGAATCAAGATAAAAAGGGCAAAAAGTTTTATGCCTTTATTAAAATATTTAAAAATCAAATATCATATTTCATTAAGAAGACCAGTAAATATAATTTTTACCTCTCCTATAATGAATCTCGTTTCTAACACTGGTCAATTAGTCAGGCATAATAGAAATTGCAGATTTTATTAACTGAGGCTTTCAATCACGATATTAATTTGCAAAAGAATAAACTAATCATATCGTACAAAAATATAAATTATTCCACTCAAAATCTGTAATTGCACTCCTCGATTTAATTTCAAAATCTACCATTACATCTTATTTAATTTCTCGTGTAAGAATTACCGACAACAATCAATAAAATCAAATTTTCTGAAAAATTTAATTTATTAACTAAATTAATTCTATATTTTTGAGAAAATACATAATTATTCCCTTAAAGTAAGACGTGTTTTTGGAGAAGACATTTGAACTTTGTGGGGGTCTAATACCCCCTTAAACAATTTTAAAGTGCAATAAATATCCACTTTTCAGACATTCTCAATTGCAACAAAAAAGTGTAGTCATGCACCACTTACTATCTGCCACGTGTTCTATTTGTTTAATTTTTAATCTTTATTTTCATTTTGTTTTTTCTTATTTTATACAGTAACTTTTTTTTACTCTTTTCTCTTCCGTTTTTTTTTCCTCTTTCTTCTTCAATTTCCATTACTCCAACCCTTTGCTCTCTTCTCTGTCAGTCCTCTAACGTAGCTTCCATCGCCGTCAATCCTCCGACATAACCTCCATCATCATCTTTGTAATAACATCACCTCCACTATTTATATTGCCAAATCAAAAATTAAAATTAATAAAGTCACTATCAAATTTTAATTGAAATTTAATAATCATCTCCAATGTATCATCTCCTTTTCAACAGTATTACAATAATGATGCAGCGGAACTCCATTACGATGAAGGTAATGGAGTTCTATAGTACTCTCAAAATAACTTAATAATCACAATAAATCAAAATTTTTAATTGTCATGCTAAAGAACTCAATAACAATTATTATTTTTTTAGAACATTGATTCCTTAGAGAAAGAGGTTCACAGTTTTTGTTTTTCAATAAATAGAGGGTAAAAGAGGAAAAGGGAACAAAGAAAAGCAAGAAGACAAGGAAAGAATATGACAAAAAATGGTTGGAGTAAATTGGTCTTCTCAGTTGAAGAAGATAAAGAAAAGATGGTTGGAGTAAATTGGTCTTCTCAGTTGAAGAAGATAAAGAAAAGGTAATTGGGTTTTTAAAATTGGGTGAAGAAGATAATGGAAAAGAAAATTGTCTTTCTATTTAAATAAATGAAAAAGAGTCAAATATACCTTGTACTATTGGAAATAATTTAAATATACCTCCCGTTATACTTTCGAGCTAAATATATCCCTCATGTTATACTTTCGGTTTAAATATATCTCTCTCATTATACTTTGGTACAAATTCGCCCTTAATTTTAATAGAATAATACTTGAAAAGCTTAAAATTAAATAATTCATTCCCAATTTTAAATATCTGAATTTTTAGGAATAAATAAATTTTTCAAGTACTAATTTGAGTTAGTTATGAGTTAATAACTACACACACAAAAATCGTCTACCATATAACTAATGGACACACATATTAACATAATGAACTATACAAATAAAGTCTTTATTATATTAAACCAAATAAAATGAAAAGTCTTTACAAGGGATTAAATAAAATAATATAACTTAATTACTTAGTTAATACTATATCCCGGCAATCTTCCACTTAGACTCATAAATATGCATTGACAATTTTAACACTCATTTCTTCCACATGTTATCAAAAGCCTTCTGAGGTTAGCCTTTTGTCAATGGGTCGCCAAATTGTTCTTCAATTCAATCTTAGGGTCCGGTCCGACCCAATTCGGCCCGATACACCGGTGACCCAAAAAAAGGTGGGCCAATCTGATCCGGCCCAACCCACTTAACACCCTTAATTAGAGGTTACTTTAGATATGTTTTACTGTATCGATCTTTGAAGCTCGATGGCACCTTTTCTGTTCAGCGTATTTCAAGACCTTCATATATACAATTTTTTCAGAAAAATATAGCACAAATACAAGAACACAAAACATTAATTGATATACATGCTTGTGAAAAAAAATAGTATTGATCTGTCGTGCAAGGGTTGCTGTTGAACTTGATTGAATCCCACAAGAATAATTCTCAATGTTACTGTTCGCAATTTTTTTTAAAAAAATCAACCATCAATAAAATATGAAGAAACAAGAATATTATTGATAAAATAAATATGGGTACAATTCTGTTTCTCCCTTGATTCTTATTTATGGATTTTGTTCCTTTGATTCGAGAGCTATAGTAGTGTATTTCTCAAACAAGGATGATATAGAACTCATTGTTGATCTCCATATATTGATCTTTGTGAATATTACATGAATTTGCAGAATATTGAAGATGTCTCTTTAGGGAAATATAGTACCCTTTATATAGTCATAAGCTAGGGTTTAAGATAAATTAGCCTCCAAAAAATCCAAACTGAAATAAGACTCATCTTGTAGAATCCCATACAATTTCGATGTCTACAAATGCCCCCTACTTCAAGGCTTGTCGGAGTGTAGACTTGATGAAACTCAAAGACGAAACTTGAAGTATGCTCCTTCTTCTACCTTTTGCAATTTTGGGGCTTAAGATTTACATATTTGATTTGTAAGAGAAGAGATAATGGAAGATTTGGTCACTACTAAAAACTGTCCAAAAAACGACAGAAAAAATAGCGACGGACCGCGTCGCTAAAAAAAGCAATGAAATTTGAGACGCTATCCGTCGTTTTTTTTAAAAAAAAAAAATTAATTTTTTTTTAATAAAAAGCGACGGACAGGGACTATTTGTCCGTCGCTTTTTTTGGCGGATTTTTGCGCCGTATATAAATATATTTAAAAATTAATTATAAAATAAAATTAATGACGGAGTCCATCGCTTTTAATTTAAAATAATTAAATAATATTTAATAATTGCGTCTCCGTCCGTCGTTTTTAATACATTTTATTTTTTAATTTTTTTTAAATAAGTGACGGACAGCGTCTCCAAGTCCGTAACTTTTTTGGTCAATATGACGGTCAATTACTTAAAAAAGCGACGGACAGGGAGACGCTGTCCGTTGCTATTTCTGAAATATTTGAAACATGCAGCCCACTTTTTCTTATTTCTGCGTTTTTTCTCTCTCTCTAAAACCTCACCCTTCTCTCTAAAAATTCCAACTCCCCACCCCTTCGCCGCCATTCGTCGTTGTTGCAGCCGCCATGCCCTCCCCCGTTGCCGTTGTTGCCGCCGCCACTCCGCACCGTCAGCCTCTCTCTCCTTATTATTGTTAAGGTTAGTTAGTTTTAGGGTTTTAATTTTGAAAATAAATAATTAATTTGTTGATTTGATATTTATTTATTTTATTTAATTTGATTCATGTATGTTATTAACATAGTTAATTTGTATATATGATTTAGAATTGGTGAATGTTAGAAATTAGATTTTAGGTCTTTTAATTATTTGAGTTAGAGTTTTTTTTAAAATTAAATTGTGAATTGAATATGTTTTGAAGTTGGAATTAAAGTGTTGTTGATGTTCAAATGTTATGTTAAGTTGGTTAGTTCTTGAAGTTAGATTGTGAATGAAAATTTTAGGGCTTTAGTTTGATTTGTTGTTTTTTTAATTAGATTGTGAATTAGGTATTGTTAGTTGGACTTGAAGTATTTTTGAAGATAAAATTACGGTTAGAACATGAAGTAATTAGAAATTAGAATTTAGGATTTTTTTAAGTTTGGAAGATATTCAAGTTAGAAAAACATTGGGTTGAATAATTTTTGATGTTTGGAAGATATTCAAGTTATGAACTTGGACTTTAGTATGTAAATTATTTATTTCCCCAACCCTAAATTTATTTAATTTATGTTTTTATATATTGTATTGTTACTTTACATGCAAATGTCATCTGGTGATGGTGATAGATCTCGGGATCATCTTGGTATTAGCTATTCTGGTAGAAGTAAAAAGAAGTCTAGGAGACCTGTTGATCTTGAGGATATCCCAGGACATATTTCTTCAGCACCGGAGATGCAGCACTGCCGAGCTAGTCCCACACATATTCATGTTGTGCCTTTTGGGACTATGGATCCTTTAGTTTACCATAGTTAGTTCCGCCGACCACGCGATACTTTTTCTTCTTCACAGGTCAGATATACTTCATATGATCAGACCTATCAGCTACCCATAGAGATTATTGCTCAACCCCTGAGAGTATCATCTTCTTTTACTCCATCTCCCACAATTTCATCTCCCGGATCTCAATTTCCTCGCATATCTACTCTGAGACTTAGAGATTCTAGTGTTGAGACTGACACTCCTACAACATCACCTACACCTTCTTCTGCTGCTAGACCAGAGGAAGTACATGATGTGTCTAGGTTAGCTCCTGGGCAGAGGGACAGACTTGGGAGAGTTATGATTGAGCATGATGGATCCTCGTAAGTTTGATGTTTTATTTATTTAGTTTTGCTATATTAATAACTTATTGATGATATAATTACATGTTTATTATGTGTCTTGCAGGTGGTATCCTTCGAAGGAGGCAGCTAGGGCTCTTTAGGAGAGTGTTAGGAGACTATATACTGAGCGCTATCACTCTTGGCGAGAGATTCCAAACAGTATCCGCCAGGCAATGCTTAATGAATTCAAGGTATATATATGTTTAAATCTTTTTTTTAAGTTACGTTTAATATTTTTACTATACTTTACTTAACTAATTATTTAACGTTATTCATTTTTTTCAGACTTTATGTAACAGGGAGCCAAGATACAATATGGTGATTGCGACCAATTTTGAAAGAAAAGCGAGAGCTAAACTGTCTAGCTGGCTAAAGAAAGCTAGGGATGATCGGGCACCTTCGAGTTTGATGCTGCCTCATATATTTGAAAAATTATGCCGGTATTAGGATACCTAAGAATTCAAGGCTTTGTACGATCAAGGAAAAAAAGCAAGAGCCAACCTAAAGGGTGGCTCGTTGCACATCGGAGGTGCAAAGAGTGTTGGTACGATTCAGAGGGAGATGGTAAGGTTTCTAAATTTTAAGTTTAAATTTATTTTCTGAAATAAATTATTTGACAAAATATTATTTCATTAATTGTATTTTTATTTATAGAAAAAAGAATTGTGACGCACTTCCTATAGTTATGAAGTCTTTAAAAAGACTCATGTGAAGAAAAAGACTAATGAGTCGGATCTGGATGAGTGGGTGGAAGAAAGGGCCGAACGAGCCTATGTAAGTTATTTAAGATCTAATGTATAATATATTTTGATTTTAAGTTTTATTTTTATTATATATATATATATATATATATATTGATTATAATTTTTATTTTCTAATATGCAGCAAGATTATGAGAGGCATATACGTGAGATGGAAGATTCGGTTCAGCTAACGCCCGAACAGTCCACTCAAATTTGGAAATAAAAAGTGGTTGGAGGCAGCCACAAGGGCTGAATATATGGAATGGGCTCTAGGAATAATGTACGACGACTCCAATCAGGTTTAGACGGTATTGGATCATCGCGTCAAACCAAGGCCATTGACGGGGTTCAGATAGCTGCAATGTCTCAGCAAATTGCAGAACTTACACGCGCATTGGCAGAATCAGAGAAAAGATGGGTCGCGGATCAAAAAAGTATGAATGAATAAGTTGAGCAAATTAAAGAACAAGTGCTCAATCTCGCCCGTCGGATTCCGCCTCGTTATTCAAGAGGGTCCACTTCGGATGATTCCGACGATAGTGATGAATATATAGCAAATAGTCCTTAGGGTTCCATATGTAAGTTTATGAACATTTTGAAATTTTTTGTTAACTTTGAAAGACTTTAAACGTTCTAAATTATGATTTTATTCGTTATAAGTGTCTAATTATGTTTGTTATTATGTATTTTGCGTATTTTGTTTGTTGTTATTTGTGTTTGAATGGGCTGAATTGCATAAAGTGAATTGAATTTTGATTTCAGGTGGGTAGCAGAAACTGTAGGTTTTTGCTGTCAAAAATATTGCAGAAAAGCGACGGACAGGGTCCTTTAGTCCATCACTTTTCTGGATTTTTATTTTTATATTTTTCCAGGAAAGCGACGGACGGAGACTCAAAGTTCGTCGCTTTTTGAAAATTTTTAAGAAGCCAATATAATAAAAGTGACGGATGGAGACTAATAGTCCGTCGCTTTTTATTAAATAATTATTTTTAAAAAAAATAAAAAGACGGAGTCCATCATTTTTTACATATATATTTTTTAATTAAAATAAATCATGGGCGACGCAGTCCGTCACTTTTTACGGCCCTGTCCGTCGCTCTTTAAAAGCGTCGAACAAAAAAGCAATGAAAGTGACTGTGTTGCTTTTTCACCGAGTTTGAAAAAAATAGCGACGCAGTCCGTCGCTTTTTTGCGTCATTTTTTTCACCTTTTTTTAGTAGTGGGTCCTACTGGGCGTGCCAATTTATTTGCAACAAAATTTCTCAAGTATAAAAATATATTGCAACTACAAAATAAATAAAAAAAATAATTTTATTCATCAAGGTTATGACTACAAATCTGTTTATCCCGTAATTCTTCTCTCCTTAGATTTCTCCGTTATTCGAGGGTTGTTAGTCATAACGTATTTCTCAAACTAGGATAATTTTGACTTGATCTCCATGAAAGAATTTGTGGATCTTTTTGAAGTATTTGATTACCTAGAAGAGTGGCCTATTTTAATCTGTTTATGAATATCCCAAGAGTTTACGGGATATTCAAGATTTTGATTTTTATGAATACCCAAGAGTTTATGTAATATTCGAGATGTCTTATCAAGGGAATATAATACCCTTTATATAAGCATGAATTAAGATTTAGGGTAGAGTAACCTCCAAAAAATCTTAACTGAAATACGAGAATCTCATAAAATTTCGAAGTCTATAGTTACATATTTTAGAAATTAGTAACTTAATTTCTACAACATATTATGACTTATCTGGTACTTATGCAATTAAAATTCTAAATGAAACAACAATTTCCCTATGTCATAGTAATTAATCTCGTCTTTTCTAATTTTGACTATTTAATAAAAAACGTTGTTTTACTCCATCACTAAATTAAACCTCCACGTTTGACTTTGGTGCATATATGAAATTGTCTCCTGCCGAAGTGTATTGCTAATGTTAGAACATAGAATAGGTCATGAGGTACATACCTATATTTAAGCAAAAATCTTGATGTTGCTGGACAGAGCTGCAAAGTTTCTTAAGAGACTAGCGCCTCCACTTGCTGCAGATTCTCAAAGACAGCTCTCACGAACATTAGAATTTTACCTTTGTTTCTTAGAATATGGGGATACAACCCCAAACAATAAACATAACCAAAAATTATAAGAATGTCTGAGTCTGAAAAGAAAGGACTAAGAACTAAAGGAATCCATGGCAGACAGGAAGGGATAACTCACCCTTGGATTCGAACGATAAGCTTCTCTCAATTGATCTCTTGGATCAGACGCTGGAATATGCCTATACTCAACAAAAAAAGGGCAGTGCAGTATCAGCACACAAACAACCATGTACTGGTAGGATCACACTGTCTAGTCCAAAATATGAATGTAAACAAGTAACTACAATATAATAAAACAAGTCAACATATATATATATATAGTCATAACATAATCAGAGGCAGATCCACGATTTAGAGTCTCTGGGTGTCAAGTAGACTTATCGATTAAATCAACTCTAGGTTCGAATTGAATTATTCATCTTTTCGATCTATGTAAAAAATCAATCAATAAAATATGAATAGTAATAAGATGAATTTTTTTGTATTACATATACTACAAATTCACACTCCACATTCGATTAAGATCATGAAGTGAACAATGTTAAAACTTTCAATAATATTGCTAATATCATAAATATCCATCATTCATTTACTATTGTCCTCGACGAGTTTTCATATTCTGAAAATGATCAGTAATAACATCATTACATCACGCTCTATGTAACATGCTAAACAATCATTTAAATTTTGATCACCAATGTTATTCCACACTTTATTTTTTATGTACTTCATGGATGAGAATGCTCTCTCCACAGTTGCCGTAGCAACTGGTAAAATCAAAGTCAACTTCACAAGTAAATAAACAAGTGAGTAAGTCTCCACAAGATCTGCCTCAACCAATGCCTTTGCCAAATCTCGAATTCCTTGCAAGTTGAAGAACTTGGGATTACCACTTTGCAGATGAATAATGAAAGTATCGAGTTTGTAACTCAAATCTCGAATTTTTCCATTATCAAACTCACTTGGATAACACTTTGCTAAAGTTATGATTCTACCTTTGTCAAAATTAGAGATCGAATTGATTGAATTCAAGCTACCCATCCCAAAAAGAAAATCACTACTTACTACATCAAAACGATCATTAAGCTCTTGAAGTTTCACATCAACGACAACAAAAAAGACTTTAACACGCAAATGGTGTGAATAACTAACATTTGAAGACTTACAGACTTACAATTTATAGAATGTTGTGGGTGGAAATCAACGCCAAGCGATGCGAGGCTGAGCTGCTGGCAGATTGCCTTAGGGGTGACGAGTACGAATTGAGGTGCTGAGCAGTGGACAATGGAAATTTTTTCTTGGAGAAAAATTTAAAGGAGGATCTAGGGTCTAAAGAGAAAGAGAAAGAGGACAAAACTCTTCTTTATATTTAGTCAAATAAAAGAAAAGTGAAAGAGTTAAATTAATTAGTTGAAAATAATTATTGATTAGTACTTCATAATAAGTCAACAACAATTCAAAATTAAAATAAAAAACAAAAAATTGTCCCTCTAGTTCCAAAAAAAAACGAGCTTGAATAATTTTTACAAAAGAAGTCATAGACAAGTCATATTCAAGTCCAGTGGCTGATGCAATGTTAAAAATAAAAAATAAAAAAAGGTGCCAATGGGATTCGATCCCGTGACACATAGCTCAAATTTCAGCGCATTTACCACTAGCACCCCATAGTACTTTTGTTCTTTGGGTGGCACATCTGTAATTTATATCAATGTTCTATATATATATACTTGTATATAGAGAGAGTTTCCGTTGAGGCTTGTGGGTGGCGTGGAACCCTTACGGGGCTTAATAAATCCGCCCCTAAACATAATACCAAATAATATTCTGAATCAACCAATGCATAATACATGCCCCATATGATCATAATATGTACATATCCAGTCCTCTCATGGAATCCACACACAAACTGTTAGTATACCGGCATGATATCTGAGTCAACTATTTATATTTTATACCTGGTGTGGTACTCGAGTCAACCATCAATAATATTATTATACCGATGTGCATGGTACCCGAGCAAATCAGTAATCACACAACAACATGCACAATCATTATCACAATGAATAATCACACTTGAGACTACAAGTACAGGTTCATTGTATGAGATTATCAACATTGTGTCATTTCAATTTAGTCTTTTAGTTTCCTTCACATACATTGCATAAGAAATACTACAAAGCTGTATACATACATACATATACTATTTGGAAATACACAACTATCACCTACCTCGAATCAAGCCTTGAAAACTCTATGAAATTTAAATTTTCCCCCTTGTTACGAATCCCATCTTGTTCTTGATCTAAAAAATAATAAAACGCATAGTCAATAAACAATGGCCTCTTAAAAAATTCAGATTAAAGCTTAATCCTAACCCCTCAAGCCAATTTTATGATCATCCCACCTAAATTAAGGCTTTCTACTATTAATTTCAAGTTAAAACCCTTCTCCAAGGTTACTTTCATGGATTCTAAAATTTAAGAATCGAATTTACAAGTTTTCAGAAAGTAATTAACTTACTTTAACCGATGAACACAGTGGAAAGCTGGTGAAAAATACCCTAATCGCCCTTGCAATTCCTCAAAATGAGATAGTCAAATAATGATCAGTTTTATGGATTTTCTGTAGAAAATCCCAACTTACCACACTATATTAGCCCGACTCCGCTATATTGGCCCGCCAGAAGGACCCTACTGCGCCATAGTGCCTATAGTCCTGTTATAGGGTCTAATTGTCTCGCTGTAGTGCCTGTAGTCCATTATAGATGTATCCGTATGCTAGAGTGGCTTGTATGGTACTGTAGCTCAGAAACTCCCCCAAAAGCTCTAATTTTATAACATATCTTCAACCATGGACATTTCAAACCAATCCTTTCATGCCAAGTTCGTTTTTGGGAGTTCCACTTGCCCGAGTTTGATTCTGGAAAGCCCTATGGACTCTCTAATTTCTTGGCTACTAAAAACACCTAATCAATACTCAAAAATTATCCCCAATTCATTCCCTAATCTCTTTATAACTTACCTAACTCAGATTTCGTCCAATTCTAGCCTAGCCTAGCCTTGAATTTTCTAAGTCACTACCCAAAAAGATTTCTAACCCAATTATTTCACCATTGGTCTACCATAACAACTGGGACAAGTCGTTAGAATAGATATGAATTTACTCATCACTCATTCTTAAGTGATCAAACAAGCAAAATTGGTCTAAGTCAGACAAGAGTAATACTTGAATCCTTAAACATGTAAGGGTATTTGTCTTGCATGTCACTCTCGGTCTCCCAAGTAGCTTTCTCAACCAAACAATGCTTCCATTGTATCTTTACTGATATGATATCTTTAGTTCTCAACTTCTGGACATCCCGATCAAGAATCGCAATCTGATTCTCTTCATACTACAAATCATTGTCTAGTACTACTGAGTCCCACTTGATGATATAATCTCCATCCTCATGGTACTTCTTAAGAATAGACACATGAAACACTGGTTGAACCCCAGACAAGTTGGGAGGCAATTTATAAGCCACTGGCCCACACTTTCAAGAATCTCAATCAGACTAATCTAATGAGGGCTAAGGTTATCCTTTTTGCCAAACCTCATGATCCCTTTAATAAGTGAAACCTTCAACAACACTTGTTCACCACCCTAAAGAGTCATGTCTCTTACCTTCCGATCAATATACTTTTGCCTAATCTGGGCTACCAAAAGCTTAGATTGAATGCCCCTTACCTTTTCCTAAACCTCTCTTACCAAATCAACACCCAAAGGGTCCAATTCCCTAACCTCAAACTACCCTATGGGTGATTTACATCCCCTCCCATAGAGTGCTTCAAATGGTGTCATATCAATGTTGGAGGGATAACTATTATTGTAAGAAACCTCACATAAGTGTAAGAATTAATCCCAATGGCCCCCAAAGTCAATCACACATGCTCTCCACATGTCTTCCAGGACCTAAATTGTCCTCTTTGACTGACCATCAACATGTGGATGAAAGTTGTGCTGAAAGTAAGTTGAGTCTCCCAAAACTTAGAAGTAAATTGTGTACCGCAGTCTAAAGTGATAGAAAGGGGCACCTCGTGCAACCTTATGATTTCCTTTACATAAATCTTAGCCAACTGTGAGTTGTAATCCACCCTGACTGGAATAAAGTGAGATAATTTAGTCAACCTATCAATAATAACCCAAATTCTTATGATGACCCACTACAAAATCCATGGTTATCCTCTCCTACTTCCATAGAGGAATGGACATTCTCTGAAGCAAACTTGCTGTCTTTGATGCTCATACTTTACCTGTTGAAAATTCTGACACTTAGCCACAAATTCAACCATGATACATCTAAGTAATATCTGGATGAATAGAATAACGTGAATCATGAGACTCTGCCAACATAATCTGAATCAGATCACCAATCCAAGGAACATAAATCCTTTTCCTAAAACTGAGCACACTGCTTGCAATCGATAGAGGTATCCTGAGTCTCCCCAAACATTACCTTAATTCTGAGCTTGTTTAAATTCTCATCTTTAAATTGCTTAACTTTGATCTCCTCAATGAATGTGGGTTTGACCTCAATATTGGCCAACACCCTACCTTTCTCTGTAATTCACAACTGCATGAACTTATAGTCAAGATCCTGAATCTCTCTTGATAAGGGTTGGTTGGACACCCCCAAGCAAGATAATCTGCCCATGCTCACTGTCTTCTAACTAAATGCGTCTGCCATCATATTGGCCTTACCCGAATGATACTGAATGGTTACAATATAATCTTTAAGTAACTCCATTCATCTTCTATGCCTTAGATTTAGATCCTTCTAAGTTAACACATGTTGTAAATTTGATTATCTGTGAACACCTCACACTTGACACCATAGAGATACTGTCGCAAGATTTTTAGAGCAGACATTATCGCTTCCAACTTCAAACCATGAATCGAGTAATTCCTCTCATAAATCTTCAACTGCCTTGAATTATAAGCTATGATATTCATCTCTTTCATCAACACAACACTCAATTCTGAATGTGAAGCATCACAATAAATAATGAAGTTCTTACCTTTCACCGACAATGTTAGGATAAGGGTTGTAGTTAGAAGGGTCTTGAGCTTTTGAAAGCTCTTTTCAAACTTTTCATTCCACTCAAATGATACCTTCTTTTTTGTCCTTTTCAGATGTGTAGAAATAGAAGCAAAGTTCTTGACAAACCTGCGGTAATAGCTAGAAATACTTATAGAACTCCTAACTTCAGTCACAAAACTAGGCCGAGCCCAATTCTTAAATGCCTCAATATTTTGGAGATCTACTATTACCCCATTATTTGAGACCACATGCCCAAAAAAATCAACCAAAGATAGCCAAAATTCACACTTATAAAACTTAGCATATAATTTTTGTTTACTCAGGATACCCAAAATAATACGAAGGTGTTGTGCATGCTCCTCATTTCCATTGGAATATATTAGAATATCATCTATGAACACAATCACGAAGAAATATAAGAATGATTTGAATAGCCCATTCATCAAGCTCATAAAGGTTGTTGGCGCATTAGTCAACCCAAAGTATATCACTAGAAACTCATAATGCCCATATCAGGTTCTGAAAGCCATTTTAGGTACATCCTCAAGCTTAATCTTTAATTGATGATACCTAGAACTCAAGTCAATGTTAGAAAAGATTGAAGCTCCCTACAGCTGGTCAAATAGATTACCTATACAAGGGCAGGAGTAGTATTTCTGATAGTAAACTTATTCAACTACCAGTAATTGATACATATTCTCATGCTACCATCCTTGTTCTTTACAAACAACATAGGAGAACCCAAGGAGAAACACTAGGATGAATGAATACATTATCAAGCAGTTTGTGAAGCTGCTCTGCTGCAGCCATTCAATAGAAAGAAGTAAAAATTGGACGAGTATCCGGCTCCAAGTCAATGCAGAAATTAATATCTCTATCCAAAGACTTACTAGGAAAATCCATAGGAAAGACCTCCTTAAACTCTGAAACCACAAGAATAGACTCATTGGAAAGGGACACTGCACTAGCATCTAGCAGATGAGCCAATTAGGCAAAACCACCCTACCCCACTAGTTTGCTAGACTGAAAGAAGGATATGACCTTAACTGACTTAGGCTTATATACTCCTTCCCACTCTTTTTCTATCCGAGATCTCTAGAGTCACAGTCTTAGAATTACAATTAAAATCAAGATCACATCAAAATCACCGATATCCAATATGATCAATTCCACCAAGTCTGAAAACCCACAAATAAATTATACACAAATGGTACACACGGGTAGCAACTACAGACTCTTCACTAGGAATAGAAACATGAACATGGGATCAAGAATATCGCATGTCAAGTCAAAAATCAAAGAAAACTTAACAGATATGTACGAATAAATGGAACCCGAATCAAACAACACTATAGCCATCCGGTCAGAAATAAAAATAGTACGTGTAATCACGGTGTTTGATGCATCTGCCTTTAGTCTGCCTGAAAAAGCTTAAATGTCATGATCCAACCTATCGGATTGTGCGGGTACCTACTCCAATACCTAAATATGGGAATATGCAACCCCCACCCGATTATAACATGCGGAAAATAAATATATCGTAAAGTAACACCCTAAATAATCATGAAATTACCATGTGTTGATTTAAATCTCTAGAGTTAAATTACAAGAAAGCATACTAACACCCCTAGAAACTAGTCTAAAAAGGCACAAGAGCTTCTAAGAGTACATTTTATAAAATAAATAATACACAACTCCCATCATAAGGAAAGAAGGAGTAGAAGATGCCGGAGATCATCATAGTCTTCACCTAAGAAATATCACTGATCCTCCAACGAAACTATATCAAGTGACATAGCAAGAGTAGTATCAGTACAAACAACATGTAATGATAGTATCATCGGTCAACTCAAAACCCACCATATAATATAAAGTAAATATTCAGAAGAAAACATGTAATAAGAAATTGTACCACTCCAACTGCACTTGCTACCACCAGCACACTTGAACTCAACCCTTGTCTTATTCCGTTGTGCCACTCTGATATTTATCATACCACCCCTCTTAACCTTCCATTATATTTCAATCTTAGCATTCATCTGATCATATCCTAGCCCTTTGATCACATAGAGGAGTTTCTAAAATACAGGCCACCAATAACTCTGTCTAACTAGTCAACCACTTTTTCTCAAGTTCTTACGCTAACATCCTGGCCCTTGACTATTCAGTAAATCACTTTCAAGAATTCAAACATAAAAATGAGTTGGGAATTCTTTATATTGTTCGCACTGGCCCACATGTGACACTCTAGAAGTTGGAAAGTCGAAATGAATGGGTTGGAAGAAAATTTCAGAGAAAATTGCAGGGATGATCTTCACGAGGTCCTTCATGAACCGTTTAGATCATCATGGCTCGTGGAGATCACTTGTGAAGGTAGGCTTTGGGAACAGTTTTTGGAGTGCCCTCCATGAGCCCCTAAATATCTTGTGGTGATCACACAGCTCGTGAAGGGGTTTTGTGCAAGTCCAGCCTCAGGACCTCGTTACCCTATCTTTCTACGGGCACCTATACGGTGAGTAGTTCCCTACATAGACCATATAGGGGTTTGTAAAGGATTTCCTATGGCTAATTCCTCAAGGTTATTTTGGATATTTCTCATCTCTTAATATCAAATATATATCAGTTTTGGGTATTTGTCTAAGCCTTTAACTATCCAAGTCCTCTAAATTCTTCTCTGTAATGACCTTGAGGGTCATTTTTAGAATTTTTTGCAAAATTATTATTTTACCTCTCTCGTTAGTGCCCTAGAGTGTTATTTGATCTGTTTGTGTGATTGAATGTGTTAAAGTCTTAATAGTTTGTGAATTGAGAAAGTTTTTGAGTTTTATAGAGTTAAGATGTTAAAAAGTGGTTTTCGGTACCAATTAGAGCTACGGATCTCAGAATGGGACTCCGTCAATTCTATCAGCTCTAGAATATGGAAATTGGTTAGAGAAATCATTGAAATCAAATTTGAGGTTGATACGTGAATTGAGGTCTTAAGTTGAAAAGTGTGGTTTTAAATGATTTGGTTTGACTTCGGTCAATGTTTTGAGATTCGAGCATCGGATGTGAACTATGTCAGGTCTATTACATTCAAAATGTTGAATTTGGTCTAGTTAAATATTAACTTAGAGACGCGGGACCTTAATCATCGTTTTGAGTTTTTAGGCCAAATATTGAGTTTTAGGCCAATAAGGGGTCCGAGAGGGTATTTTGGTTGTACCCTCCTTTTTTTGAAAATATGACAATTTCATTGGCTCTAAAATGTGTTTTCTGATTAATTTGCACTATTGGTTCATGTTTATAAGGTTCCGAATAAGTTTCAGGGGGTTAAAAACATGTTTTGAATGATATTGGTGTAAGTTGACCATGGTCAATGCACGGTCAATGGGTCAACAACCTTTTTTGGGCTAAAAATAACCCATATTTTTGGTTTCTTTCCGCTTTTCTTATTTCCACCATTGTAACTCAATTTGTTCTTAGGAGAGACGATTTTTGAAGCAATCTTTTAAGGAAATTCAATGGATTAAATCTCTTTATCATTTGTAAATAATTTTCTAAAGATTTCATCTTCAAAAAACATTCAAAATAAATATTTCTAAGTGGGTTTTGGGGTTTTTCCCCCCAAATTGCAAAATTAGTAAGTTGATGATTTCGTGCTCGATTCTTGATAATTATTTTTGGATTTTTCAACCACAAAATCCTCTCAATGTGTAGAACATAATTTTCAAATAAAATTCCATTTTTGCCTTTTTTAATTTTAAGTAATTGTTGGATAATTTTACCCTCTGTTCTGAATACTTGCAATATGGATGTCATTGGACTCCTTGTGACGTGCATATTTCATTCCTAATAGTGGATTGTCATTTCGGGCATTGAATTCGAGGATTGATCATTTGGTAGAAGCATTCATATGCGGTTTTGGTAATTAAGGTAGGTTTGACTATCCTTCTTGGGGCTGAATTAGGGTAATTGGTCGATTCTATGTTATAGACTTTGGGATGAGGGTTGTAGTATAATTTGGGGCTGTTAAATAATTTGAGATATTTATATGGGGGCTTATTTATATTGTGATGCCCATGTGGGGGCCTTATAATGTATCTTATCTTCTTTGAGAGTATGTAATTCATGATTTGCCTCTGATAGAGGTGTGAGGAGATTTGACTTGTAATGCCCGCCTGAGGGGTTGAGTCGGGGGGTTTGAGCATACTTGAAAATATTATTTTACTTGTAATGCCCATCTGAGGGGTTGAGTTGGGGGTTTTGAGCATACTTGAGTACCAAAATGATTTTAAAAAGGACGAACACTTATTTCAATGTATTTCTTCCCGTTACTATCTATTGAGGGTATATATCATATTTAGATTGAGTTTTGAGAATTTTGAACCTTATATTACAAGTTGTGTTGAATATTACCTCTATGTCAAACTTGTTCTGATGCATTCATCTTCATTCATCTATCATGAAATATGAGACGTTGAGAAATGTGGAAATTCTTTTTAAGAAAGAAAATGAAACACTTTTACAAAATCCTTGACCACGATGAGGTGGCAAGGAGGATGAGACATTGATATTGTGATCCTTTGACCATGATGAGGTGGCGAGGATGATGAGATATTGTGATTGATGTATATGTTCTATGAGGCCCCCATGGGGCCTGCTTGGTAGCTTTGTTCTATAGGTGTATACGACAGGCTGCGCAACAGTCTTGATTCCACCATACCACCCATGCATTGTATCATTTCCACTTCATTACATTGCATTGCATCATGGATTATTTGATTTACCTGATATTATGAGATATTGAACTGTCCATATGTCTTTACTTTACTCGCACTGTTCTATATAAATTGGCAACACCGATGTCAAAGTGAGACTTTTCTGCATGTAGGTGATGATGCATTCCTTAGAATATTATGTAGGCTTGATTAATTCCTTATAATCAGTCGATCCAACCTGCTAAGTACATGTGGATTGTACTCACCTCTACTTTTAAATCCCTTTTGATGCAGATTGTAGTTAGGGTATTGCACGCGGCAACTGATTTCCTCTAGCAGATTGTGTTGTATCAAATTAGTGGAGAGATCTTGTGATTCGGATCGCCATTAGTTTCATCATTTGCTTTCAGTCTTTATTATTTTATTTTTTTGAAGACTTATGATATATATCAGATTCGACAGTTATACTAGATGCTCTTTATACTTATGACTCCATATTTTGGGATATTTTATTCTTGTTCAGCTTATTTCTTTATTTTATGGTCTGACTTCCCCTTTGGGGAGTCTCGTATGTATTTTACTTTCAGCTTACATATTAAGGTGGTTTTGGAATGTGTGTCATCATGACCTCAAATTTTAGGTCGTGACATCCTCATTCCTTCTTAATCACTTCATATGAAAAATTCTCTCTCTAAAGTTTCTCTCCCAAAGATTTAGCCTATTTCTCAAGCCAAAGTTAGATATTCAAGGTTCATGTCATCTTCTCAAGATTTCAAGCTTGATTTTGGTCAAGGTATGTGGAAATTCATTCATGGATCTTCTTCCATCCATGGAGTCCAAAAGGTCTTCTCAATTATATCTTCTATGAATTTCTCCTAAATCTTAATTTTGATGATTTGCATTGAGTCAATTCAATTGTGATTCTTCTCAATTTTAATGATCTATTAATGCATGATTCAACCTTAATTACATGTTTTCAATGAATTTTACTAGGACCAGTGTATTATTGCATAAATTTTAAATATAAACTATGGATTTATGATCATGAATTTGATGAAGTATTATGCCTGTTTTTATGAAAGTTATGAACTATGATTCAATTATGTTTTCAAGAAAGTATCCATGAATTGTGCAAGGTTTTCTTATAATATGAAAGAAATCATGATTTAGATGCTTAGAAAGGTAAGTGTCTATATGGTTATGTTATGATCATGGTTTCCAAGGAGCTATTCTTATGATGTATTTTATGATGTAGATTGGTTCATTATTTTCTTTCCTAATGACTATGATTTATGTGTTCTATTGGAATTAACTTAACACCGAGAGAACTTTGTGGTGGAGACTACTAAGGGAGTCCCTAGTAGCAACCTCTAGTTCCAAACTACGAGCCTCCATAGGTGCTTTAATGGCCTAAATAGTGGATCCACATAAAGCTCATGTTCATGTTTATACGTAGTCTACCTTGACAAGTAGCCTCTGTAATGACCCGTTAGGTCATTTTGAGAACGAATCCTCCTCCTTTCATAGAAAACCCTTTTCGTAAATTTAAGTTGAAAATTTTGGACCTTTAGATAACTTTGGTTAATTAGTTGAGGGATAATTTAGAGAATTAATTTAATTGGTGGGCTAAAGTGTTAATTTATTTAATTTCATATACCACTTGACCTATTTATTAAAATAAGTTAAAGAAGGTTTTTTTTATAACATAATTAATTTCTCAAACCCTCAGATTAAGGGAATGGAACGTGACTTCGGCGAACGCTTCAGGTAATAGTTGGTTACATTTTCCGCTAAGATTAATGGTTGCATATATGAGTAAGGAATTAGTATTATAATTCTAGATTGAAAAGAAAAAGAAGAAGAAGTAAATGAATACCAAATTCGAGTGCTTTTGTCGTGAGTCTTGAACTTAGAATGAGAAAGTATGAGTGGAACATTCACTGCCAATGGTAAGGCAAAGATTAGTGATGATTTCCAATGATTAAAAAAGGAGTAAATGCCATGAATGGCAAGTTGTTCACGTATGTTCAATTGTCGCCACTGGTTTCATAAACCAGGTGGTTTCAATTGTCAATAATTTTATTTTGTATCCCATTATAAATTAAGTTTTGATATATTGAGATAGGAAATTAAATGTTAAGCATATTATGTCATATAAATTTCATTAAATTTATGATATTGGGGAAATTGATACCTAACCCTAGACTTGAAATTTAAAAATTGATTACAGATTTGGATGAGTTTTTGAGTCTAGGATAGACATATAGTTATATGGGCGTTTTTAGTTTCAAAATCTTATTGTGGTTATTTATTTGATTAGATTATACTTATTTGGAGGCCCAACGAAAATGGAAGGCTCAAGTACTAGAGTAATTGCTTGATTAATTAAGTTAAGTGAATTTCTAAACCTCAGTTTAAGCTTATAGATGCTTGTATTTCCGTGTCATATATACTAGGGAGTAATGAGAATTGGACTGGGTTATTGACTGTATGATTGACCTTAAAAATGGAGATGAGGGGTATAAAATGGTGATCTAATGGCATGTATTGGTGGAATTGATATGTTGTGATTTTGGACATGTGAAATAACTATGTTGATGTGAGATAGGAAAAATTATTGTTGTTGTCATGTTATTATCGTGAATTATATGAACATGAATTGATTGCATTGGTTCTGAAATACTGTGTTGAGACTGAAAATGATATAAAACAAAAGGGGTCGGGCCACACACTTCGTGACAGGTATTATGAAATAAAGGGGTCGGGCCACATGCTCCGTAGTAGGATATATATATTGAGGGGACGGGCCACATGCTCCGTGGCAGGTTACATGGACAGAAATGTCCCCCATGGGTTCCGGACTGTGATTCAGTGGATGTGTACCGATAGGACAGGCATGCATCATTTTATTGCACTGCATTGCACCTTTATGATATTTGTAAATTTGTGTTTACCCCCATATTGCTCTGGGTGTGCTGAACTTGACTTGATATGATTTATTGACGAGACTATTGATGAGTATTTATGGACTGTATTACTGTTGTTATTGTACAAGTGTAGAGTTGGGCTGATTTTATGCAGGTTGTAGTTAAGGAGGTTCGGTTGGGAGGACAGGAGTACATATATCTATTAAGCTTTGCTTAGTTTTAGCTATCCACTTGCTGAGTACCGTGTTGTTTGGTACTCACCCCTTGCTTCCACACTTGTGTAGGTTGTGAGCCTGGACCTGCTTGATCTTCTATTGTTTTCCACTACAGCCGAGGTTATCAATTTCGAGTGTTGAGGTAGCTGTTACATCCATCTAGCGGACACCTCTTACTCTTTTATTATATTTTAGTCCTATTCTAGAGACGAAGATGTTGTGACTGTATTTCTTTTCGTACTTCGGTAATACATTAGTGGCTTGTATACGTGACAACCAACCTTGGGGATTTGAATTTATCTTACGTGTTTTGATTAAGTTAAATTTAATTTATCTCGTTTTCTTCCGCATCTACTTTCTGTTGGGATTTAGGCTGACTTATCTCGGTGGGTTGAGATGAGTGCCATCATACCCGGATTCGGGTCGTGGCAAGATGGTATCAGAGCCAGGTTCATAGGTCTCACGTGTATACAAGCCGAGTCTAAGTAGAGTCTTGAGGATCGGTATGGAGATGTCTGTACTTATCTTCGAGAGGCTATGAGGACTTTTAAGAAAGTTTCCCTTTGTTCTTTTACTTTGTATCGTGCGTGTTGTGTTGGTACTGAATTTTCTCGTGTCCCTTCTAACAGATGGCTAGGACCAGGACTATGGCCAGAGGTAGAGAAAGGGAGGCACTTCCTGAGGTTGATAGTGGGACCCCAACTAGGGGTAGAGATAGAGGCCGAGCTAGAGTCCGTGGTCGAGGTGTGGCGGCAGGCAGAGGTCGTGTCCGAGGAGTGGCGCCATCTAGAGGTCGTGCTAGAGAGGCTTCTCTTGATCCACAGATTGATGCTAGAGAGGAATAGGTCCCTCCTGAGCCTGCTACTGCACCATTACTTCAGGCTACTTTGATGCGAGTATTGGATACGCTTGAAGGATTTTATTCAGAGTATGAGGGCGAATGATACACCCGAGGGTTTTCAGACTAGAGCAGGAGCTCAGACCCCAGAGCAATATCAGATTCCAATTGTTCAGGATCTGGTGGGCCAGCCACTTGTGGGCCCTATAGCTAATGAAGGTGGAATACAGGTAGGGGGAACTCAAGGTGCACCTATAGTCATGTTGACTGACGATGAGCAACGCCGATATGAGAAGTTCCGAAAAATAGACCCACCATAGTTTTAGGGGGGAAGACTGAGGATGCACATGAGTTTTAGACCATGTGCCGAGAGTTGTTGGAGGCAGTAGTGTTAGCTGAGACCCACGGAGTTTGTTATACTATACTCCAGTTGCGTAGACCCGCTAGAGAGTGGTGGAGAGTGTATACGAGTTCCAGGCCAGTTGGGTTACCCCAGATGACTTGGGATGAGTTTTCTAGTGCCTTTTATGACCGTTTCGTCCCCTAGAGCGTGAAGGAAGAGAGCCGATTACGATTCGAGAATTTGAGGCAAGAGAGTCTTACAGTTGCTGAGTATGAGACTCGTTTTTACCAATTGTCCAGACATGCCATGGCTGTCCTTCCTAATGAGACAGCGGATTCGTAGATTTGTATGAGGATTGAACTACACCATTCGTATAGCAGTTTTTCGACCTGCCCGTGAGGGCACTTCTTTTCAGTCTATCGTGGGTGCCGCCAAAGAGGCAGAGTTGATGGAGAGAGAGGATTTTGGGGACCCTAAGAGGGCCCATGCTTCTGGTCAGTTTTCAGGTACCTCATCTGGGGTAGAGGGTCCTATAGAGGAGGTGGTTCCTTCCAGCGTAGAGGACCAGTTCATGCATCTATACCGGCTTCTGAGGATGGTTAGACACCTCATGGGTCCTATAGTATAGGTCAGAGTTACCAAGGGTCACAATTGAGGTCGGTTAGCCAGGGTGGTTATACAAGTTCTTCAAGTTCATCGTAGAGGTTTTTGCATGGGAGAGCATGTTATACTTGTGGTGATGTGGATCATCTTTCATGGCAGTGTACATCTCAGGGTCTAGGAGGAACCCAGCCTAGTTCTTCAGTTTCAGTTAGAGGACCAGCGCCGCCGGTCAGAGGTCGAGGTAAAGCCCAGACTAGTAGAGGTGGTTGCACTCCTGGTAAGGGTGCTGGTGGTGCTGTAGTCCCTCAGGGAGGAGGTAGAGGTGTTGGGCAGGTCGAAGGTGGTAGGGGAGCTCAGTGTTATGCTTTTCTAGGGAGACCCGAGGCTGAGGCTTCCGACGCAGTTATCATAGGTATTGTCCCAGTTTGCCATCGACCTGCATCTATATTATTTGATCCAGGGTCTACATTTTCCTATGTGTCTGCCTATTTTGCATTTGATTTTGATTTGATATGTGATCGTATGTCTGTGCCTGTTCATGTTTCTACACCCGTGGGTGAACCCTTAGTGGTGGATCGAGTATATCGATCATGTCTTGTTTCCTTGGCCGGGTATGATACTTGGGTAGATATGATTATTCTGGGGATGATAGATTTTGATGTGATATTGGATATGGATTGGCCTTTTCCCCATCGTGCTATTGTCGATTGTTATGCTAAAACTGTTACCTTAGCGATACCTGGTGCCTGGTGGATTAAGTGGAAGGGTACTAGTGGCTCCTATCCCAGTAAGGTTATCTCATATATTCGTGCTCAGAGGTTGATTGATAGAGGGTGTATGTCTTATTTGACCTTTATTCGGGATACCAGTATTGAGTCACCTCCTATAGAGACGGTTCCAGTGGTTAAGAAGTTTTCTGATGTATTTCCTACTGATCTTCCTGGTGTTTCTCCGGATAGGGACATTGATTTTGCTATTAACTTAGAGCTTGGCACTAAACCCATTTCTATTCCTCCATATCACATGGCTCCAGTTGAATTGAAGGAGTTAAAGGATTAGTTGCAAGACTTATTGAGTAAGGGGTTTATTCGCCCTAGTGTATCTCCTTGGAGTGCACCAGTTCTGTTTGTAAAGAAGAAAGATTGGACTATGAGGATGTGTATCGATTACAGGCAGTTGAACAAGGTAACTGTTAAAAATAAGTATCCTCTTTCCCGTATTGATGATTTATTTGATCAACTATAGGGAGCAGCATTGTTTTCCAAAATAAACTTGAGGTCTAGTTATCATCAGTTGAAGATTAGGGCGTCAGATATCCCTAAGACAGCTTTTCGGACTCGTTATGGTCACTACGAGTTTTTGGTGATGTCATTTGGGTTGACGAATGCCCCCACAGCATTCATGGAGTTGATGAATGGAGTGTTTCGCCCGTACTTAGATTCTTTTGTGATAATATTCATTGATGTCATCTTGGTGTATTCCAAGACCGAGGCAGATCATGTCCGCTATTTGAGGTTGGTACTTCAAAAGTTGTGGGAAGAAAAATTGTATGCAAAGTTCTCCATGTGTGAATTTTGGCTTGGTTCTGTGACATTCTTAGGACACATGGTGTCCAAAGAGGGGATTAGAGTGGATCCAGCTAAGATTGAGGTAGTTAGAGGGTGGACAAGGCCTACTTCTCCTACTAAGATTTGTAGTTTTGTGGGGTTAGCCGGTTATTACAGACAGTTCGTACAGGGCTTCTCCACTATTGCAGCTCCACTGACTAGATTAACTCAGAAGGCCGTGGATTTTCATTGGTCCGACGAATGTGAGACGAGCTTCCAAAAGCTCAAGACTTTACTGACTTCGGCTCCTATTTTGACGCTACCCGAGGAAGGTGTGGGATTTACTGTATACTGCGATGCTTCTAGCATTGGGTTAGGCAGTGTGTTGATGCAGAAGGGGAAAGTGGTTGTCTATGCCTCGAGACAGTTGAAGGCCCATGAGAAAAACCATCTTACTCATGATTTGGAGTTAGCGGCTGTGGTTTTCGTGCTTAAGTTATGGCGTCATTACCTATATGGTGTGCATTGCGAGGTCTTCACCAATCATAGAAGTCTTCAGTATATATTCAGTCAAAGGGATCTGAACTTGAGGCAATGTAGATGGCTTGAGTTGCTGAAGGACTACGATATGACTATTTTGTATCACCCAGGAAAAGCTAATGTGGTGGCGGATGCCTTGAGTAGGAAGTCCTCTAGTATGGGGAGTCTTACCGCGATCCGAGTTGAGGAGCGACCATTGGCTAGAGATGTTCAGAGGCTAGCTAATAGCCTTGTCCGGTTGCAGATTTCAGAGGATGGTGGTGTTCTCGCCTTTGTAGAGGCACGTTCTTACTTGGTTGAGCAGATTCGAGAGAGACAGTTTGAGGATGAGAAGTTATGTATCATTCGAGATAAGGTATTAAGTGGTGAAGCTAAGGAGGCGGTACTTGATTCGAAAGGTGTATTGAGGATTGGTGGCAGAATCTGTGTGCCTAAGGTGGGTAACCTGACTAGACTTATTTTGGAAGAGGCTCATTGTTTAAGGTATTCCATCCATCCAGGAGCGGCCAAGATGTATCATGAACTGTGCCAGCACTATTGGTGGTGTGGGATGAAGAAGGACATAGCAGAGTTTGTGTCCAAGTGTTTGACTTGCCAGTAGGTAAAGTATGAGCATCAGCGGCCTGGGGGTGTGAGTCAGAAGATGCCTATTCCCACTTGGAAGTGGGAAATGATCACCATGGACTTCGTTGTGGGTTTACCTCCCAACGTGGGTGGTTATTATTCTATATGGGTGGTTGTTGACAGACTGACAAAGTCTGCCTATTTTATTCCGGTTAAGGTGAGGTACACAACGGATAAGCTAGCCCAGTTATATATTAGCCATATCGTTCGGCTTCATAGTGTCCCAGTATCCATCATTTTGGATCGAGGTTCAGTATTCACTTTGCACTTTTGGCAGGCATTACAACATGGTTTGGCCACTAGACTTGATATGAGTACTACTTTTCACCCACAGACCGATGGTCAGTCCGAGTGGACGATCCAGGTGTTGTCGGATCGAGCTTGTGTTATTGATTTTGGTGCTAGATGGGATCAACACTTTCCCCTAGCGGAGTTTGCCTACAACAATAGTTATCACTCCAGTATCCAGATGGCCCCCTTTGAAGCTTTGTATGGTAGGCGGTGTCGATCCCCTATTGGATGGTTTGATTTAGCTGAGATGGACTCCTTAGACACAGACTTGCTTAGAGATGCTATGGAGCAAGTTCGTAGGATTCAGGGTAGACTCTTGACAGCCCAGAGTAGGCAGAAGTGTTATGCACACCGGAGAGTTCGACCATTGGAGTTCATGGTGGGCGATCATGTTTGGCTTCGAGTGTCGCCCATAAAGGGCATGATGCGGTTCGGGAGGAAGGGCAAGCTCAGCCCTCATTTCATTGGCCCATTTGAGATTTTGGCGCGAGTTGGAGAGGTGGCCTATAGATTGTCCTTACCACCTAGCTTATCGGCTGTGCATAACGTGTTTCATGTTTCTATGCTTTGGAAGTATGTTCCCGATGAGTCTCATGCGTTATCACTCGATTCAGTGGAGTTGGGTCCAGACTTGACATTTGAGGAGGAGCCTATAACCATTCTAGATAGGCAGGTTCGTAAGCTTAGAACCAAGGAGATAGCTTCAGTGAAGGTAGAATGGAAGCACCATTCAGTCGGAGAGGCGACTTGGGAGACAGAGGCTGATATGCGTGCTAGATATCCCCAGTTTTTCGAAGTTTCAGGTACTTTTTTTTACTTTATATTCGAGGACGAACATGTTTTTTAGTGGTGGATAATGTAATGACCCGTTAGGTCATTTTGAGAACGAATCCTCCTCCTTTTATAGAAGACCCTTTTCGTAAATTTAAGTTAAAAATTTTGGACCTTTAGATAACCTTGGTTAATTAGTTGAGGGATAATATAGAGAATTAATTTAATTGGTGGGCTAAAGTGTTAATTTATTTAATTTCATATACCACTTGACCTATTTATTAAAATAAGTTAAAGAAGGTTTTTTTTATAACACAATTAATTTCTCAAACCCTTAGACTAAGGGAATCGAACGTGGCTTCGGCGAATGCTTCAGGTAATAGTCGGTTACATTTTCCGCTAAGATTAATGGTTGCATATATGAGTAAGGAATTAGTATTATAATTCTAGATTGAAAAGAAAAAGAAGAAGAAGTAAATGAATACCAAATTCGAGTGCTTTTGTCGTGAGTCTTGAACCTAGAATGACAAAGTATGAGTGGAACATTCACTGCCAATGGTAAGGCAAAGATTAGTGATGATTTCCAATGATTAAAAAAGGAGTAAATTCCATGAATGGCAAGTTGTTCACGTATGTTCAATTGTCGCCACTGGTTTCGTAAACTAGGTGGTTTCAATTGTCAATAATTTTATTTTGTATCCCATTATAAATTAAGTTTTGATATATTGAGATAGGAAATTAAATGTTAAGCATATTATGTCATATAAATTTCATTAAATTTATGATATTGGGGAAATTGATACCTAACCCTAGACTTGAAATTTAAAAATTGATTACAGATTTGGATGAGTTTTTGAGTCTAAGATAGACATATAGTTATATGGGCGTTGTTAGTTTCAAAATCTTATTGTGGTTATTTATTTGATTAGATTATACTTATTTGGAGGCCCAACGAAAAGTGAAGGCTCAAGTACCAGAGTAATTGCTTGATTAATTAAGTTAAGTGAATTTCTAAACCTCAGTTTAAGCTTATAGATGCTTGTATTTCCGTGTTATATATACTAGGGAGTAATGAGAATTGGAATGGGTTATTGACTGTATGATTGACCTTAAAAATGGAGATGAGGGGTATAAAATGGTGATCTAATGACATGTATTAGTGGAATTGATATGTTATGATTTTGGACATGTGAAATGACTATGTTGATGTGAGATAGGAAAAATTATTGTTGTTGTCATGTTATTATCGTGAATTATATGAACATGAATTGATTGCATTGGTTCTGATATACTGTGTTGAGACTAAAAATGATATGAAACAAAAGGGGTCGGGCCACACGCTCCGTGGCAGGTATTATGAAACAAAGGGGTCGGGCCACATGCTTCATGGCAGGATATATATATTGAGGGGACGGGCCACACGCTCCGTGGCAAGTTACATGGACAGAAATATCACCCATGGGTTCCGGACTGTGATTCAGCGGATGTGTACCGATAGGACAGGCATGCATCATTTCATTGCACTGCATTGCACCTTTATGATATTTGTGAATTTGTGTTTACCCCCATATTGCTCTGGGTGTGCTGAACTTGACTTGGTATGATTCATTGGCGAGACTATTGATGAGTATTTATGGACTGTATTACTGTTGTTATTGTACAAGTGTAGAGTTGGGCTGATTTTATGCAGGTTGTAGTTAAGGAGGTTTGGTTGGGAGGACAGGAGTACTTGTATCTATTAAGCTTTGCTTAGTTTTAGCTATCCACTTGCTGAGTACCATGTTGTTTGGTACTCACCCCTTGCTTCCACACTTGTGTAGGTTGTGAGCCCGGACCTGCTTGATCTTCTACTATTTTCCACTACAACCGAGGTTATCAATTCCGAGTGTTGAGGTAGCTGTTACATCCATCTAGCGGACACCTCTTACTCTTTTATTATGTTTTACTCCTATTCTAGAGACGAAGACATTGTGACTGTATTTCTTTTCGTATTTCGGTAATACATTAGTGGTTTGTATACGTGACAACCAACCTTGGGGATTTGAATTTATCTTACGTGTTTTGATTAAGTTAAATTTGATTTATCTCGTTTTCTTCCGCATCTACTTTCCGTTGGGTTTTAGGCTGACTTATCTCGGTGGGTTGAGATGAGTGTCATTATACCCGGATTCGGGTCGTGACAGCCTCCCTCTTCTCGATGTGGGAGTTACATCCATGTCATAGCTCTCATGGCCTTAAATGTCGGTTAAAGTAAATATTCCATACATGTATATATTATTTTGATAAGACCTTTAAAGATGTTTATGATGCATTGACCTTATGAAATGTTTTCAAGTATTTTTGAGCTTTATTCCATGTTTTTAAAGATATTTGGTCATGCCTCACATGTTCATATTGATTCTGTTATTCATGTTTATTCATGTTTCTCACATACTTAGTGCATTTCATGTACTAACTCATACTTATTTCTACATTGTATCATAATATAGGATCGAACGATCATCCTACGCATCTCGCTCATGGATAGATTTTAGAGTTTCTATCTACTTGTTGGTGAGTCCTCATGCTTCGAGGACACAAAATTTATGATTTTCCTTCATGTTCTTATGACGTTCATTACTTATGATTAGGGTGAGCTAGGGCTTGTCCTAATGCACATGTCTAGACTAGTTGGTTTCATGCTCCGAGTCTATATCTTGGGCGTGACCAGTACGCAAAAACCATTGCTGGTTCCCAAGAGAACCTTTGGCCTAGGTAACTACTATGCAGAAGACTTAACTCATAGAATTATAACTCATGATGGGCATGCAAATTTACAAAAGTGCACTTCTCATAATTAAATCTCAAAATATACTATGAATATAATAGAACTCAATATTTGCTAAATATGAACTCAAAAGATGAAATTGAATAACTCAACTTTTCCTATGTCTAGTATATGAAGCCTCTAAAACTTATTATGAAATAGATGCCTGGACATGCTCATAGCTACCTCAAAATATTAGTAAGTAAAGACTAAAATAAAGACTCAAGAGAGCCTCTGAATGCAAAGAGTTCTCACCAAAAGCTGGATGAAAATCTGATCTTCAATGATGCGTCCGTTGAAGATCTCTATCACCTGTGTCTACATCATAAAATGATGCAGCGCCAAATATTGTCAATACATGAAATGTACGGTATGTAAAATAGCTGAAAAGAAACTAACTCAAGAATGTTCAACTCAACTCAATAGAATGAATACTCAATAATTTCAACTCAATAAAGCATGCAATGTATGAAATAGACAATTCTTTAAAACATAGATAAATAATGTAACTCAGTATAAAAATTATATTTTACTCTTGGAGGGTTTCTCTAACCGATAACCATCACTATGAGGATCGTGATGATACAATGAATTGTTGTTGTTGCCACAGTCATTCAATACCTTGCTAGGGTAAGAGACACAAACTCATCTCATGAATCCATAAAAATCCCTCAATGAGGTTGGTGAGGAGTCGCTTGAATGAACGGGACGGTTCTATCCTACATTGGCTATGTAGTTTATGGGGTTCGAGTTGTTCTATACTCTTACCTAATTTGGAGCTCAATACTACTCTCAAAATATATTTATTATGCTCGTATCTCAAGTGAGTGTATGTACTCAATTAAATCATTTAGTCTAATTGGACTTTACTCAATTAGCTCAACTCTTTCTTTAAAAGAATTATACTTTTTCTATCTCAATAAATGCATAAAATATACTTTAACTTCTCAACTCGATCTCAAAATAAGTATTTAAATGCATTATAGCTCAACTCATTTAGGCTCGATAGTGATCATGCTCAAAACAGTGAACAAAAGGTTTCTCAAAAACTCAAACTCATGCTCAAACTCTCTCTCAATTAAAATATAAAATATATTATTCTTTTATCTCAAATTAATGCAAATAAATATAAATAATGTAAATACTCAACTAGGGTTTATGTGAATGTAGAAATGAAGGTCAATTCAAGAACTCAAATCATGAAAATCATCATAATATACTTATATATAAAAAAAACTCAATAAGAAATTACATAGATAACTCAGGAACTCAATTTAACGGAATTAAGTCTCGAACTCAAACTCAATATTGACTAAATAAAGATGTACGGAATGAGGAAAAACTCATTCCAATATTGTGATTAGCCTTACATATTGTAAATGCTCCATAAATCTTGAAGAAGATCTCTAATTTGAAGAAGAACGATCAAGAAAGCCTTTCTTTGAATTCTTGGATTCATTTCTTGAAAATCGTATGTTTTGATGGTAGATTCTTGCTTAGGATACATAATCATATGATAGAATAAATAGGAAATCATGAGAATATGCTTACCTTGATTTGGAAGGAAGAATTTTTGAGGGAATTTTTCAAAATAAAGTCTTGAAACCTGCAATTGAATTCTTGATATTCACTAGGGATAGGAAGAAAATTTGATCTTAAAATCTTGTAGAAAATTCAAGGATTTATCCTGTAAAATCAAGCAGAATACTTACCATGACTTATTAGGATTGAAGAGAGCTTTTGGGGGCTGTTAGGGTCGACCAAGGGGTGAAAAGTGAGAACAGAAACTTAAAATAACGTTTTATGAAATCTGAAAACATTTGAAATATACCTAATAAACATAATATATATGTGATATACATGGTATACAGACCCTTTTACGGCCAGTAAAATGATCTACGGCCCGTGGATCGATTTCATGGAACTTAGGCAATAATTTCTACTCAGTAAATCCATTCCACAAATAAACTCTACAGGTCATACCTTGACCTACGATTCGTAGGTCGAATTCATAGTTATTGATCCTAAAAACTCTAATCTAGCAGTATCGAGTAAAACAATCATAAATTTTTACTCTGAAATTTAAATAAGCCAAACTAGGGGGTGTTGGAAAGAGGACTCATATATCTTTAGTTTGATAAGTGATAGGCCACCTAATTAAATATGTGCTGAGAGATATGATTGTTTAAAGTTAACTCTTGCATTTTCTTATGCTAAAACTTAATTGGTAGATGATCTTTGAATTCAACTAAGTACTAGAGGTTCCTTATGAACCTAATTCACATAAAATACACTTAAAATATTAAAGAATTGATCCTAACACACATATATAATTAAAATTATCAAGTTCGAGCCTATACACATATGAAGAATGGTTCAGGTCTTAGCTTAGAAATTTTTGGGGTATTACAGTTAAATTGTTATGTCTATGTTGTCTCATTTATACGAAGATTTAGCGTGATTTTTCTTATGTCAAGATTTCCATGTTAAGACTTATATTCTACATTCATGATTTTCTTCTTGATGATTTTCTATTTACCTCATATATGCTCATGTTTGATATGCTAAGAGGCTTGGTTGGGGTCTTTTGGGATAATAATTGCCATCATGTGTATGGCCTCACTTGGACTATGACACTGCCATAGCGGCCTTCCTATAATAATTTTTCCTCCGCCGCAACATATTGTTGTACTTGTTGAAGATTTTTCTAGCAATTAACTAATCTGCTTCAGCAACTACTGTACTTTTTGAAAATTTTGTAGTAATTGACTAATCTGCTCGAAAACTGTTGTACTTGCTGAAATATTTTTAGCAAGTAGGATGTCTAATTCAGCAACTGCTATAATTGTTAAAAATAATTAGCAAGTAGGTTGTCTAATTCAGCAACTGCTGCAATTATCGAAATAATTCTTACCAAGTTACTGAATAATTTGATTATATCAGTCATGTTAAATGATAAATAAAGCGGTTTTGATATATAATAATGGTTAGACTTAATTTTAATGATGATTTTATACAATTACATAATAATTTATTCATAACAGATGATAAATCAAGTAATTTGACACATAGTTAATCTTAATTGAGTAATTTAATTGTTATTTGATTATATCAATCATATTAAATGATAAATAAAGTGGTTTTGATATATTATAACAGTTAGACTAGATTTTAGAGGTGATTTTATACAATTACATAGTGATTTGTTCATAATATATGATAAATCAAGTAATTACATGTGTAGTCAATATTTTATTGAGTAATTTGATTATTAATTAATTATATTAATTATATTAAATGATAAATAAAGTGATTTAAATATATTATAGTACTTAAAATTGATTTTAGTGGTGATATTATGCAATTACATAATAATTTATTCATAACATACAATAAATCGAGTAATTGGAGGTGTAGTCAATCGTAATTGAGTAATTTTATTGTTATTTGATTATATCATAATATTATAAATAAAGTAGTTTTTATGTATTATAATACTTATACTTGATTTTAATGGTGGTCTTATACAATTACATAGTAATTTATTCATAACATATGATAAATCAAGTAATTGCACGCGTAGTCAATATTTAATTGAGTAGTTTGGTTATTAATTGATTATATCAATCATATTAAATGATAAATAAAGTGATTTTAATGTATTATATTACTTAGACTTGATTTTAGTGGTGATCTTATACAATATAGTAACTTATTCATAACATAAAATAAATTGAGTAATTATATGCGTAGTCAACGTTAATTGAGTAATTTGATTATATTAATCATATTAATGATAAATAAAGTGGTTTTGATACATTATAATACTTAGATTTAATTTTAGTAGTGATCGTATATAATTACACAGTAATTTATTTATAACACACAATAAATCAATTAATTGCACACGTAGTAAATCTTAATTGAGCAATTTAATCATTAATCAATTATTATTAAGTATATAGAATGATAAATAAAGTGATTTGATATATTATAATACTTTGACTTGAATTTAGTCGTGATCTTGTACAATTACATAGTAATTTATTTATAAAAATGCCAGCATGTATCTTAGTTGCTGCAACAAATTCAGTAACTTTCTAAAAATTCTCTCAATAAGTACAACGGTTGTTGAAGCATACTGCCTACTTGCTAAGAATTTTCTCAGCAAGTAAAGTAGTTTCTGAAGCATACTGTCTACTCGTTGAGATTTTTCTCAGCAAATACACCACTTGTTGAATCAGTCTGTCTTACTTGCTGAGATTTTTTTTAGCAAGTATAAAAGTAATTGAAGCAGACATCCTACTTGTTGAGATTTTATTCAGCAAGTGCAACAGTTGCTGAAGTAGACTGTCTACTTGTTGATATTCTTTCCCGCAAGTATAACAGTTGCTGAAGCAGATCACCTATGTGCTGAGATTTTTCTCAGAAAGTATAGCAATTGCTGAAATAGACTGCGTATTTAATTGAGATTTTTTCAGCAAGTACAGTATTTACTGAAGCATACTGCCTATTTGTAGAGAAAATTCCTAGCAAATACACCAGTTGATAAAGCAGACTGCCTACTTACTCAGGATTGAAAAACAATCTCACGAGCAATTTTTGAGAACTAAAGCATTCAATAAGAAGATTGATCAACTCAGTGTTACATAGAAATTAGAAAAAGTTTACTAACAAAAAATAGTAGTTAAGATATCAAATCTAATTTTATGGAGCATTTTGCTCTGAGCATGTTGTTCTTTTATGCCCAATCCTTATGTATATGGAACATTAATTTTTCTTTGTTAGAAATAATTCTCAAATTTCTTTTCATCTCTTCTTGGCCCTTCTTCCCACCTTGCTTGCCACAACATGTGGAGGATATATTTCCCTCTCTAAAAATTTCATAGGAATTTTCCAAGCATCTTAGAATGGCACGAATTTAATTTCCTCCAAGTATGAAAAATGTATGTCTCTATCTTGTGATATGGAGATGAGCATTGTTAAATGCATCTTCCATAATGATCACCATATTGACATTGGAGTATTGTTCTATTATGTGGATACAATATTTTGTCTATGTCAAAGACTTTCTAGGTGTAAGATTTACATTGCAAATTGACTGTTGCAATTGCATTGTGACCAACTACAATGTACTCATAGTTGGCAGTTTGATGAACCAATAGCTTGTTCCCTAATTATCATTTTTTGTAATTTTTTGTTCTATATTAGAAATAAATATGGACGATGCATTGATGAACATATTGCGCTTCTCACAAAAATTTTCTTCATAACTACAATTTATTTTATTAGAAAGAATAGTAATGTGATATTCTCTTTCATAAAAAAATATTGAGTTAATCGCCTCAGTAATGTTATGTCATAATTTTATACCTACAAAAATTAACAACCAAAACTGTTAATGAAATTAAAATCACTGAAAAATATTACACAAAGCAGCAGTTTTAGCAATTATTGCATTTTTTCTAGCAATTCTTGCACTTGTTTCTATCACGATCCAACCTACCAGGCCGTGCGGACACCTACTCTAACACCTAGATAGGAGAATCCTTACACCAATTTTGAAATCAAATCAATACGAAAGTTAACAAAATATAAGAAATCTTAACTAATTAAAATAGTTATAAAAATACACTGAAAATCCTCCCAAGGAATGAGTCTAAACAGGTGTAAGAGCTTCTAAAGATACAAATTATAAATAGAGTAATGACACAACTTCCACCATAAGGAAAGAAGAGTAGAAGTTGTTGGAGAATCATCTTCATCTTCACCTATGAAACATCATTGATTCTGCAACCAGAATAAGCCAAGTGGTACAGCAAGAGTAGTATCAGTGCAAACAACATGTACTGATAGGCTTCATCGGTCAACCCGATATCCACCGCATAATATAAAGAAATCAACAAGAAAAAAATATGCTCTTGAGGAAATACATCGTCAAATCTTTATGCACAAACTATTATTATTCTCATTTACCTCCTTACTGCCATTCCTACTACTTATCCCTTCTAGTTGGTCCGCTGCCAAATCTAATACAGATCCAAGCCTAACCTTTCTATCACATAGAGGAGTTTCCGAAGTACGGGCCGTCACTAACTCTGTCTAACCAGTCTACTTCCTTAAGCTTTCATACCAACACCTGGCCCTAGAATAATTAACATTTTACTTGCAAAAGGGCAACATTAAGGTGTACTAAGACTTGTCTTCTAACAATACTAGCCCACCATAGAGGGATCTAACCCGCTATGGCGGCCTCGCCATAGAGGGATTCCTCCCGCTGAGGCGGTCTGTCCAGAGATAGAATCTATGAATTCTTTCTCAATCTCCCCTTTTACACATGCATCAATAGGACACCATCAATATCTGATTCTAAGTCACTAATTCCACTTAACAACACATCAACTGCTCTCCACTTATTTATCCATGACCTTATACCTACAATACAGACACACCTAGCAATCATAACATAATCCGAATAGGCATATACAGGAATACATTATCAATTTATCATTTCAGGTGCAATATATAGTTTCACAGTGTCAATCTCAAATATAACAATCAACATGGTAAATACTTGGGCCTCCGATCCTTTCATAACAATTATTACACGGGATATGCATGCTTAATCACAGTTACAACAATCAATTGGTTCTTTCATGGAACCATAACAGATACTTAGTCCTCTCATGGAACCCATACCCAAACTATTAGTATATGTGTCGGAATGTGACATCCAATATATATATATATATATATATATATATATATATATATATGTCGAAATGTGACACCCGACCTCTATATATATGTGTGTATCGAAATTTGACATCCGATCCCTATATGTATATGTGTCGACATGTGACACCAAATTTCTATATATATATATATATATATATATGTCTATGTGTCGGAATGTGACATCCGATCTTTCTATGTATATGTGTCGACACGTGACACATAATTCCTATATATATATATATATATCAATCACAATCACAAAACACAATGATTATTTCATATATTTGCACAGTCAAGTAACAGGTTCATTGCATGTAATTGATTTCATAATTCATTTCATTTAGCTTATTAAATCTTTTCTAGTCTCACACATGCAGGAAATACTATCAATTTTAGTAACAAGCACATTTAGTACAAATAGGAATGTAAAACCATCGCCTACAACCATATGTAGTCAACTAGGTTCTTTGCATGAGGTTTATCAACCCTAAGTTATTTACATTCACCCTTCATTTCATGATTCGCATTACTCAAGTAATTCACAAGAAATAATCATCATGAACACACACAATTATTGTATAATACTATCCCTATATTCACCCCAACATCCATAATCCACAAGTCATAGGATCTCATAATAATCCAGTAATTGTCTATATTTAATCTAGCAAGAGTCATTATCCTTCTAGACAGTTTTCACCAAGGTTAACATTCAAAGATTAGACCTTTAGCACTAATCACATAATAATCATGACCCACATCATACATTCCCACCCTAAACAACAATTGACAATCATTTAACCATCCAGATTCTGTGCCCAAAGGCCTAGACATGAAATCTTCCATCAATCTACATTAAATTAAGCAATGAGAATGAATTTATAACTACTCAATTGAGAAAACCTAACCTACCTGGGCGCCAAACAGTTGTAGAAGGATTATAGCATGATTCCTGACTTTTGAAAGGAGAAATGATAGAGATGGGCCTAAAATCTATGGTTTGGAGCCTTCTTTGCGCTAGAAATCTCTTCCTCCCTTCCCTCAAAGCCTAGAGCATCTTTTTGTGGGTTTCTAGGATACCCTTTATCTATTATGGCACTTCATGGAAGAAGGAGATAATAAAAATACACCATGTTTTAATTCTGGCCCATCGAATCCTGCCATGGCGCCTCAGCCTAGATACTGCTCAGTAAAACGGACATAATTTTTTACTCTGAACTCCAAATTAGGCAAACTCAGTAGCATTGGAAATAAAATTCATAGAACTTTAATTTGATAGATCGCGGGACACCTAATTCATTATAGGCTAAGAGCTAGTCGTTTGAAGTTGACTTTAGTTTAAACTCAAGTCTGAAACTAAATCGAAAAAGTCACTTTCAACTTAACTTTGAGGTAAAGGCATTGTACGACCTTAATTCACAATTAATGCTCTCTCATACCAAGGAATTGATCATAATATTATGATGAATGAGATTCGTATACCTTTACCACAAATATTTTTAGTAACGACAGTATTGATCGTTACACATCTTTAACTAGAGGTTTCGAGTTTAAGCCCCATTGGATATGAAGTCACCTTTGTTAGGGAGCGCTTTACCCCCAATGTGAAATTTCCCTCGCGACTCCAAATTTAGTTGGGCTCCAATGTGGGTATCGAATATCGTATGGACAACCCAAAAAAGGGAAATAAAATAGATTGCGAATAACTGCAAAGGATGCAATCCAAAAAAGGAGAAATATCCCTAAATCAACCACAAAAGTTTGTCAAGTTTTTGCCTGCTTTATCTCAATTTCGTGATGATTTTTAATTTTCGTCCCTCAAATTGATGGTCTTTAATTTTTATCCCTATTGCTCATTTAATGTATATTTATGGGCCAAAATATTCTTAACTATAACCTAATTTTGCGAGACAAATCTTTTTGAAGAATATTTGCATTGAGGCATAAATTCAATTATATTTAATTCTCAAAATAGATCATTTTGAAAACTTTGCCTGACGCATACATTCATTAGACAGAAGTTGTGCCTTGAGCCATAAGTTGAATAATATAAACTTCTTATTTGGTCAATATTCTTAGGATGCTTGGTGAACTGGAGGAGCTTGGACTATATGGTACGTAGCAGCATAAGTACATTGGAAAAATATGTGATCCATACTCTCAGGATGCTTATTTCACAAAGGACATGTTGGATCTTCAATTATCCTCCACTAGGTAAATTGTTCGCGCTTCGCGCGGGATGAACTATCCCAATTAGCTTACATATCATTACAAAAATTAGCTCCTAAGAATTCATACCCCGTTTCTCTGCCTAAAATTATATTAAGTACCTCTTGAAAGGTATAGAGTTTGTTCATATTACATTCAACTGAAATTCATATAATAATATTAACAAAAAAATAATATTGTCTTAGTAGATGAATTCCATAGTAAGTACACACAATTTGTCATAAGAATATGCTTTAAGTTGAGTGTATATCTGTTTCCCTCAATTTTCAAGAATTTAACATACAATTAATTATGCCCTCAATTTTCAAGATTTTAACATACAATTATGCTGTCATATTTTTTAACTAAGGGTGTGTGTGCTATGGATTTGAATACTGTATCACTATTGAGATTATGTTCTTTTTCATTCATTTATACGGAATTTAGAGTCAATTATTATGTCATTGTAACCTCTGATATTCATGTGGATATTGATTAAACTTCATGTTGATTCGTCATTTTCTTACATTATACTTACTGTCATATTAAATTATTATATTTTCCAAGCTTTGCTATTCTTCCAGTTATAAAATTCTTCTGCACTGTAGATTAAAAAAAATAATAACTATTTATATGACATTACCATGGAAAGTTAATGGAAGAAAACAGTTACTGATGATTTTATTGTGTAAGGAATGGTTACGAGTGTATTTTTATCTACTTAATAGAGATATAGTAGATATTTAAATACAATAATTGAGCAAAATGAAGAGGGACAAAATTAGAAACACCAAACAATTACAAAAGATCTTATATACCATTTCAACTTTCGTGTAATTAAGTGGTACTGAAGTTTTTCAATTATTAGATTAATTGAACAAATATGTAAGACATTACTCCAAAGTGATGGAAATTATAGAGTATTTGATGTGAAATTTTTAAAAAGATTAATAAAAGAGAGGAGAATATAGATAAATGGTCTTCTAGATCATAGAGAATATCTTATCTATGCCTAACTTTATATAGATATGCAATGTTTAATGATTCTAAATGAGAAGAATATTGGGCCTATAGTTAGAACAATCATTCAAAATATACAATTATACAATGACTAAATTTGTCAAGTTAGATTCAAATAAAAATGTACACAATATTCATGTTGAACTTGATGAAGAATAAATATAGCAGACTATAAGAAGTAGATTTTATACCACATTAGCAGGTCTGGCAGCAAATGGTGATCAATGCCGGTAGTGGGCTAGAGCCCAAATGCTGCAATCAGAATACAACAATTCTTGAAGAGTCTTGATGCTTAGTGAGAGCTATTTGCTTTATAGAAGAGTCTTGATGCTTGGTGATAGTTACTTATTGCTTCTTTCTTAAACTTGTTGCACCATTCCTTAGTTTTTGTGATAAATAAAGAACACCAATACTCTTTTCATGACACTTTAGTATAGACAAAGCCTTTGTAATACTGTCTCAAAGAAATAAGTAACTTAGTGCCCTTGGATAAGCTTAGAATTTACCAAGCTGAAAAACGTTAACAAATCTAAGAAATAATGGTTCATATGACATTTATTTCATTGTCTAAAATACAATGACAGTAAAAATAACCATATCTAATACAATTGTACCTGACGTCAAAGAAAACTACATTTACAAAGCGACATACCAATAAATATTTAATATATAAAAATTATGAAGAAACTTATGACAGGAAGCAAAATGACAAACTTGGTTACCTCTTCATTGAGAAAAGAATTCCTCTCATGTTTCTTAGATTTTAATTATCAATTTTATTTGTGATTTAGAGAATTAGTATCTCCATGGTAATCAAATCAAACACAAAATTTCTTTTTTTGGCACTAAATGTGTCTCTGTCTTCTATCATTTAGCTACTATACCCATAAATATTTTTTTCTCTATCTATAAAGGCATGGAAAGAGAGAATAAAAGAAAGAGGGAAATTGATGTTTCTCATTTTGTCCCTCGGATTTTTAAAGCTTTTGCACAGGATGCACTTCATCCTTAAATAGAGTAGGACTAATACAACAAAGTTTTAATTTTAAATAATAGCAGACTTTTAAAATCAGCGGCTGAAAAAAATGATAAACAAATACCCCCATCACAAAATTAATTTTGAATAATTTTAAAAAGAATTGTACCATACCTTCTAATTACTTCATCGTTGACGTCATTTGCAATAGGCATTTTCTAGTATCCGTCCTAAGTCCTAACCACCTAAGTCCATACATTTATTTCCAAGTTTAAGAGCAAAATTGAATATACTTATTTGTAAAAAAAAAGTTCCTGTACAATTAATCAAAACAATGACTCATGGTATAGCAGGTTTGGAGAATTACCCGTTATTGTATATAGATTTCCATGGTATAGCAGATTTTGTCAATTACTTGTTGTCGTAAATAGATTTTTATGATATAGCAGTAATCATAAAAAGTTGAATATCAGCAATGTCAAGAAAGCAAACAATGTCACCTGAAAATTAAAATAGCATTAAACACATAAAACATGAAGATTGAAAACACTTTAGCATTTCAACATGCTCTAATGAATGGTCTAGAGAAGACATCCGCGACAATTACATATCAAATACGTGAGAGGGAGAACAAACAATCAACGATGAGCAAATTAAAGAGAAAGACGCACATTCTGAATTAAAATTTACATTCCTCATCAAACCCATCGGAAAATGGAAACTGCTAAGTGCTAAGAAGTTTATTGGAGATTTGATTTGGGCCCTTTTTTGAGTCAAAAGATTAGGAATTAAGAATTTGGTTAGTGATAAATTTTTTTTTTTTTTTGAAAACATGGTTATTTGTGAAAGAAAAAGCTTACCATTGTCAAGTCAAATATATAACAAAAACTCAAAATCGTTAAAGAATTTTGAAAGAAAATTTACATGTCAGATTCTAACTAAAACTACAAAATTTATAACCTTCTGTTTTTTATACAAATAGCAACTTCATTTGTCACATCTTCTTTCCTTTCCTTCTTGCCCAGACTGGAAGAATCTAATTTATTTTATGTTATACCTTGAAAATTTCTACGCTAAGATTCGGACCGTTCTTTGTAGGTGTATAGGCTTGAACTCGAAGACCTCAGATTGTACATATGAGATAGGATCAATTCCTAGAATTTAAGGTGTATTAGATGTGGTTTATGGTCATAAGGGATCTCTAACACCAAGCCAAGTCCAAAGAATTTCTATCGGCTAAGTTTTTCGGTGAGTTCATATAAGAGGCAATTTCAAACGGCCATAACTTTCAGAATATTAAGATTTAGGTATCCCATGACCTATCAAATTAATGGTCTTTGAATCCTCTTTCCAACTCCACCAAGTTTGCCTCATTCCGAATTTGGAGTAAAACGTTATGACCATTTTACCAAAGTCTATCGCTGCAATGGGTCTTGGCGCGGCGCGCCAGCAAATCGCCCGAAACTAGCTGCACTAGTTTGAGGCTTGGCACGGCACACCAGCAGAGTGCCCAAAACTAGATGTAGTAGTTTGGATTATGGCGCGGCGCGCCACTATCATGCCTGTAGGCCCCTGGACCGAGTTCTTTTCTTGAGAAAAGGGCATTCTATACCTTTTCCACCCATCCTATATCTAAACCACTACATTAGGGATCACCATTTCCGCCCTTATATCAGTTTCTAAGGAGTTTTCTCTCCACAAAACACCTAAGAATGTTGAGAGCAAGAATTGGAGAAGAGAAGGATGGCTAGAGTTCAAGTTCTTCAAGTAAGGCCATCAAATCCTTGATTTGTTATTCAAGTTAGGTATGTAAGGCTCCTCATAACATGGATTGAATTCACCCATATGCCGTACATCTTTTTTGAGTTGAATGTTCATATAAATTGAGTTTTCTTGATAGATCACTGTCCTAATGAGTTTTTACATTTACTAACTTAATTTTATCACGTTGATGTTGATGAGTTGAGAACCTGATAATTACTTCATGTCTTCATCCCCATGAACCCGAGTTGATCCCTATATTATAATATTCTCTTACTATGGTTGGGTGTAAGAGTTGATTGGTATGAGTTGTTATACATATTTTCTTATAAACTTAAATATTTTGAGTCTGCTTAATTGTTGATTTGGAGTCTTGACGAGCCATGATTTAGCCCCAAAAGATTGGCTGAATGAATGGCAAAATGATTGGATAGGATTAAATGTTGTCATAAATGCATATCTAAACTACTCTTGAAAAATGTGATTGGGGTTGATTGGATAGTATGATCGATCGAGTGGTTTAATTGTGATAGGATTGATGAATTGATAAGGGTCCAAGTGAGACTTGTCAAAATGACTAGATTAAATTAATTGGATAGAGTTTTATGAGCATTAAATCTTGTGAAGAGTATCGAGTACCGAATTGGATAAGAGTAAGTAATAACTCGAATTCAATAACTACGTCACCAAACATAGGAGAGGATTGAACCATTAAAGTCGGATGTTTCCCAAATTACTGTCCTGATATGATAGGAATTGATTGGTTATAGATTCATGATTTTTGATTCGTTCTTACCCTGGCAAGGCATGAGCGTACGTGGAAACATCATTAATTTATTATACTATCACTAGCTCATAAGTGATAGTTATCGGATTAGAAAAACTTCCATATAAGTCTTGATAGTACTCTAAGTTGGATCGGAATAGATTGGATTGGGTTGTCTATAATTGGTCTTGTTTAAACTTAGTACATCTTGATTTATTTTTTCCTTTTTCTGAGTTGAGATTCTGAGTTGATTTGATCCTACCCTGATGCATGTTTCCTTATGTCATTTTACATACTCGTACATTCCACGTACTGATGCCATTTGGCCTGCAACATTTCATGATGGAGAGACAGGTACTAGAAATCATCAACAGGCGCACTGTTGAGGATCTATTCGCTTCCAGCTAGTTGGTGAGTCCTCCCTGTTTTCGGAGGATACCGCAGTTATCTTTTCATCTTTGAGTTAGTTTTTCCTTTATTTGATTTGTGCTAGCTATGAGCCTGTCATTGGCACCTCTTAAATTAATGATAGAGGCTTCATAGACTAGAGTATGGATGATGTTGATTCATTTCGTTTTGACTAGTTTTATTCTTATTAGTTGTTGATTAGAATGTGGTTGACCTTTGGCCTTATTTATGAATAGTATTCCTCTGAGTTGAGTCTTTCGCTGATATAATGTGACTGAATGAAAGTGTGATTGGACCAAATGGTTCACTTGAAGGCCAAAAATGGTTTTTGAGTACCGGCCACGTCTAGGATACCCTCCCAGGGCGTGACAAACTAGTATCAGAGCATAGAGGTCAAGAGTCATAGAGAGTCTATGAAGCCATGTCTAGTAGAGTCTTTATTATAGGTGTGTTGTGCACCACATTTATAATCAGGAGACTATAGGACAATAAGAATTATTTTACTTGTTCCTACTCTAAGATCATGCAAAAGAGTTTAACACTAAGAGTTATTCCTAATTCGTGTGTTATGCATTTGCAGATAATGCCTCTAAAATATACCGCAAGTTAGAGGAATGTTATCAATACATAGGTTCTACAGTCAGAGATGCCTCCACCAAGGACTAGGGGCTGACCTTCAAGATATACTGAGGCACCTCAAATGCCTACTACTCAACCTGCACCAACTTTTGAGGAAGATTTCCGAGGAGCAATTGCTATGCTCACTCAATTGGTGGCTGCCCATAATGGTAGCCAGAGTTCACCAACTCCTAGCTCTAGTTATCAAGAGCCATCTGCTGCCACAAGGGTTAGAGATTTTCTAAGAATGAATCCACTGGTATTCACCGGTTCCAAGGTTGATGAAGACCCCCAGAATTTCATTGATGAGATGTGGAAGATCCTGAAAGTGATGTATACTACGGAGATCGAGGGGGTTGAGTTGGTGTCTTATCAGCTCAAGGATGTGGCAAACATCTGGTATAACCAGTGGGAAGAAAGTAGAGGTGAGGATGCTAAGCCTGCTATTTGGGATGAGTTTGAGGGAGCACTCTTTGATCACTTCTTTTCTAGATAATTAAGGAAAGCGAAAGTAGAAGAGTTTGTGAATTTGAAATAAGAGGGTATGACAGTTAAGGAGTATAGTCTGAGTTCATCCAGCTGTCCAGATATGCTCTGGAGATAATCCCAGATATGAGATCAAAGATGAGGAATTTTCTCTCCAAATTGGGAAGACATATGAAGAAGGAATGTAAATCATCATTGTTGATCTCTGACATGAATATTTCTAGATTAATGGTGTATACTCAATAGGTAGAGGAAATACAAGGAGGAGAATTTAAGCAAGAAGGCAAAATCAGCTGGACATGAGAGTGAACAGAGGCAGAGCAAGGGCAACAGGTCCTTCTTTCAAAAGAGGTCTTCAAACTATGCCCCATCTGCGGCAAGTGCACCTGCGCTAGATAACAGGTATGATCGACAGGGATAGAGTCACCAGAATTTTAGATCCTAGGGTTCTCAATCCCAGGCTAGTGTGGGTCAAGGTTTGAAGGGAAAGCCACCATGCGACAAGTGCGGTAATCTCTATTTCGGAGAGTATAGAGAGGGAAAGGATGGTTATTATAAATGTGGCCAAGTGGGCCATTTTCAGAGGGAGTGCCCGACATGGGGCAACAAAGCCTAGTATTCTACCACTGCTCCACCAGCTAAAGGTAATTAGAGGGGCACTACTTTAGGTACGAGCGAAGATACAAACCATCTGTATTCCATGGGTAGTCACCAATATCAGGAGAACTTCCCAAACATTGTGACGAGTATGATTAGATTCTTTACTCTTGAATGTTATGTTTTAATGGATCCGGGTGCCACACTATCTTTTGTGTCTCCTTATGTGGCTAGTAAATTCGATAATATTGTTGAGTGTCTTCTAGAACCCTTCAGTATAGCTACTCCTGTTGGTGATTCTATCTTAGCTGAGAGAGTCTATAGGGATTGTACTATGTCAATCTATCACAGGGATACCCTGGCTGACTTAGTTGAGTTAGAAGTGGTTGATTTTGATGTGATTCTTGGCATGGACTACCTTTATATCTGTTATGCATCTGTTGATTGTAGGACTCGGATTATTGAGTTCAAATTTATGAATAAGGTTGTCATAGAGTGGAAGGATAGTCCTGTCGTGCCTAAGGGTAAATTTATTTCCTACCTTAGGGCTAGAAAGTTAATATCGAAAGGGTGTATTTATCACTCGTGTGAGTGAAATATGACAATGTTGAGTCTCCATCCCTTGAATCGGTTCCGATTGTCAATGAGTTTCTTAACGTCTTTCCTAAAGATCTGCCTGGAGTCTATCCTGATAGGGAGATCAACTTTGGGATTGATGTCCTTCCTGATACACAGTCTATCTCTATCCCTCCATATAGAATGACTTCTGCTGAGTTGAAAGAGTTGAAAGAACAGTTGAAGGACTTGTTAGACAAAGGATTCATTAGGATGAGTGTCTCACCTGGGGGTGTTCCTGTCCTATTCATGCAAAAGAAAGATGGGTCCATTAGAATGCACATTGATTATAGGCAACTAAACAAGGTCACCATAAAAAACAAATACGCTCTCCCCAGAATAGATTATTTATTTGACCAACTTCAGGGTGCCACTTTTTTCTCAAAGATAGACCTAAGATCAGGTTACCGTCAGTTGAAGGTGAGGGAGTGTGATATCCCAAAGATAGCTTTTCAGACCCGTTATGGCCATTTTGAGTTCTTGGTCATGTCCTTTGAGTTGACTAATGACCCTGCAGCCTTTATGGATCTCATGAATCGAGTATTTAAGCCATATCTTGATATGTTCGTGATTGTCTTCATTGATGATATTTTGGTCTACTCCAAGGATGAGGAAGAGCATGCCTTTGATCTTAGAGTTGTCTTGCAAACTTTAAAAGACTAGGTATTGTATGCAAAGTTCTTCAAATGTGAATTTTGGCTTGCATGAGTGGCTTTCCTAGGATAATTATATCTGGATATGGTATTCAGGTTGATACTCAGAATATTGAGGCAGTGAAAAATTGGCCCATACCCATATCCCCAATAGATATAAGAAGCTTCTTAGATTTGGCTGGTTATTACCAAAGGTTTGTAGAAGGATTCTCATCCATATCATCACCATTGTCCAAGCTGACCCAAAAGAAGGCTAAGTTCCAATGGTCCGATGCTTGTGATGAGAGTTTTCAGAAATTGAAGACCAAGCTGACCACTACTCCTATTTTGACTTTGCTCGATGGAACAGAGGATTTTGTAATCTATTGTGATGCGTCTAGAGTTGGTTTGGGTTGTGTGTTGATGTAAAGGAAAAAGTGATAGCATATGTTTCATGACAACTTAAGATTCATGAGAGAAATTACCCAACTCATGACCTTGAGCTGGTAGCTATGGTATTTGCTCTTAAAATTTGGCGCCACTACTTATATGAAGTGCATGTTGAAGTGTTCACCGATCATAAGAGTTTACAGTACGTCTTCGGTTAGAAAGAACTCAACCTGAGACATAGGAGATGGTTAGAGTTGCTCAAGGATTATGATATGAGCATTCTCTATTACCCAAGTAAAGCTAATATTATTGCAGATGCTCTTAGCAGGTTGTATATGGGTAGCACTACCCATATAGATAAGAGAAAGAAAGAATTGGCTAAAGAAGTGCATAGATTAGCTCGATTTGGAGTTCAGCTTGAGGAGAATAATAAAGGTGGAGTTAATGTTCAGAATGGGTCTGCATCCTCCCATGTGGCAGAGGTAAAAGAGAAGCAAGACTAAGATCCCGTCCTCCTTCAATTGAAGGAGTCTGTTAACAAACAAAAGGTGATGGTTTTCTCCAAAGGGGGAGATGGTGGGTTGAGGTACCAAAATAGATTGTGTGTTCCGGATGTTGATGATGTTCGAGAAAAGATTATGGCCGAAGTGCATAGTTCTAGATATTCTATTCATCCTAGTTCTACAAAGATGTATCATAACTTGAGGGAAGTCTATTGGTGGAGTGAAATGAAGAGAGATATCACTGAATTTGTTTCCAAGTGCCTAAATTGCCAACAGGTTAAAGTTGAGCATCAAAGGTCATGTGGGTTAGCTCAAAATATAGAGGTTTCGGAATGGAAGTGGGAAATAATACATATGAACTTTATTGCAGGTTTGCCGAGGTCCCGAAAATAGCATGATTCAATTTGAGTGATTGTGGATAGAATGACTAAATCAACCCATTTCTTGGCAGTTAAGACTCTGACATCACAAAAGATTATGCAAAATTGTATATTCAGGAGATTATCAGATTGCATGGGGTTTCGTTGTCTATCATCTTAGACAGAGGAGCTCAATTCACTTCCCAATTTTGGAGATCCTTTCAGAAAAGACTTGGTTCAAAGGTGAATCTTAGTACAGCCTTTCATCCCATACAGATGGCCAAGTAGAGCGCACCATCCAGACATTGGAGGATATGTTGAGGGAATGTGTACTTGACTTCAAAGGAAATTGGGATGATCATTTATCTCTCATAGAATTTGCATATAATAATAGATATCATGCAAGTATTCAAATGGCTCCCTATGAAGCTTTGTATGAAAAGAGGTGTAGGTCACCAATTGGGTGGTTTGAAGTTGGTGAAGTTGAGTTGATTGGGCCTGATTTTGTTCACCAAGCTATGGAGAAGGTGAAGATTATTCGAGATAGGCTAAATACAGCCCAAAGCCGCTAGAAATCTTACACTGATGTGAGAAGGAGAGACTTAGAGTTTGAGGTAGATGATTGGGTATACTTGAAAGTGTCACGCATGAAGGGTGTCATGAGGTTTGGAAGGAAGGGAAAGCTTAGTCCTCGATACATTGGTCCTTACCAGATTGTGAGGAGGATTGGGATTGTCACTTATGAGTTGGAGTGAACTAGCCACCATTCATCCGGTATTTCATGTATCGATGTTGAAGAAGTGCTTGGGCGATCCTTCATTGGTAGTCCCCATTGATAGTATTGGAGTTAAGGATAGCTTATCCTATGAAGAGATTCCGATCCAAATTCTTGATCGTCAGGTTCGCAAATTAAGGACCAAAAAGATTTCCTCAGTTAAATTCTTGTAGAGGAATCAATTTGTTGATGAAGCTACATGGGAAGTTGAGGAAGATATAAAATCCAAATATCTGCATCTATTCTTGCCTATCGATAAGAATATTGAAGGTAATGTCCCTTTCCTTGATTGGAATTGGTCTGTCCATTCTTGAGTTTGAATAGTAAATTATTTTGAGAATTTGATTGGTTAAATGATTGAGACTTGATTGTTATTAGTGCCTCGAGTCCATTCTTGGTTTACTCATTATTCGAGGACGAATGATCCCAAGGGGGAGATATTGTTACACCTTGAAAATCTCTACGCTAAGATTCTGACTGTTCTTTGTAGGTGTATAGGCTTGAACTCGAAGACATCAAATTGTATATATGAGATAGGATCAATTCCTATGTATTTAAGGTGTATTAGATGTGGTTTATGGTCATAAGGAATCTTTAACACCAAGCCAAGTCCAAAAAATTTCTAGAGGCTAAGTTTTCTGATGAGTTCGTAAAGGGTCAATTTCAAATGACCATAACTTTCAAAATATTAAGATTTAGGTATCCCATGACCTATTAAATTAATGGTCTTTGAATCATATTTTCAACTCCATTGAATTTGCCTTATTCCCAGTTCAGAGTAAACTGTTATTACCGTTTTACCAAAGTCTATCGCTATAGTAGATCTTGGCGCGGCGCGCCAGCAAAGCGCCCAAAACTAGATGTAGTAGTTTGGGTTATGGCGCGGTGCGCCACTATCACGCCTGTAGGCTCCTGGACCCAGTGTTTTTCTTGAGAAAAGGGCATTCTAGAACTTTTCCAGCCATCCTATATCTAAACCACTATATTAGGGATCACCATTTCCGCCCTCATATCAGTTTCTAAGGAGTTTTCTCTCCACAAAACACCTAAGAACATTGAGAGCAAGAATTAGAGAAGAGAAGGATGGCTAGAGTTCAAGTTCTTCAAGTAAGGCCATCAAATCCTTGATTTGTTATTCAAGTTAGGTATGTAAGGCTCCTCATAACATGGATTGAATTCACCCATATGCCGTACATCTCTTTTGAGTTGAATGTTCATATAAATTGAGTTTTCTTGATAGATCACTATCCTAATGAGTTTTTATATTTACTAACTTGATTTTATCACGTTGATGTTGATGAGTTGAGAACCTGATAATTACTTCATGTCTTCATCCCCATGAACCCGAGTTGATCCCTATATTATAATATTCTCTTACTATGGTTGGGTGTAAGAGTTGATTGGTATGAGTTGTTATACATATTTTCTTATAAACTTAAATATTTTGAGTCTGCTTAATTGTTGATTTGGAGTCTTGACGATCCATGATTTAGCCCCAAAAGATTGGCTGAATGAATGGCGAAATGATTGGATAGGATTAAATGTTGTCATAAATGCATATCTAAACTATTCTTGAAAAATGTGATTGGAGTTGATTGGATAGTATGATCGATCGAGTGATTTGATTGTGATAGGATTGATGAATTGATAAGGGTCCAAGTGAGACTTGTTGAAATGACTAGATTATACTGATTGGATAGAGTTTTATGAGCATTGAGTCTTGGAAGGAGTATCGAACACATAATTGGGTAAGAATAAGTAATAACTCGAATCCAATAACTACATCGCCAAACGTAGGAGAGGATTGAACCGTTAAAGTCGGATGTTTTCCAAATTACTGTCCTGATATGATAGGAAATGATTGGTTATGGATTCATGATTATTGATTCATTTCTACCCTGGCAAGGTATGAACCTACGTGGCAACAACGTCGATTTGTTGTACTATCACTGACTCATAAGTGATAGTTGTCGGATAAGAGAAACTCTCATATAAGTCTTGATAGTACTCTGAGTCAGATCAGAAAGGATTAGATTGGGTTGTATATGATTGGTCTTGTCTAAATCATATTCTTGTTTAAACTTAGTATATCTTGATTTAGTTGTTCCTTCTTCTGAGTTGAGATTCTGAGTTGATTTGATCCTACCCTGATGAATATTTCATTCTTCCATTTTACATACTCGTACATTTCACGTACCGATGCTATTTGACCTGCATCATTTCATGATACAGAGACAAGTACTAGAGATCATCGACAGGCGCACCGTTGAGGATCTTCGCTTCCAGCTAGTTGGTGAGTCCTACCTATTATCTTTTTAGCTTTGAGTTAGTTTTTCCTTTATTTGATTTGTGATAGCAATGAACCTGTCATTGACACCTCTTAGATTGTTGATAGAGGCCTCATAAACTAGAGTGTGGATGATGTTGATTCATTTCGTTTTGTCTAGTTTCATTCTTATTAGTTGTTGATTGGATATGTGGTTGGCCTTTATCCTTATTTATGAATAGTATTCCTCTGAGTTCCGCTGATAGAATGTGACTTAATAAAAGTATGATTGGACCTAGTGGTTCTCTTGAAGGCCAGAAATAGTTTTCGAGTGTCGGCCACGTCTAGAGTACCCTCCCGGGGTGTGACATTTTAGCCAAACAAAGAAAAGACAATGAACACAATAAAGGTTGAACTACGTCAAAGAGGTAGAAAATTCTCCAAATCGAACAATATGAACTAAAGATTCAGACTCTCCACTGGGATTTTCCTGGAACACTTCCATTATACCACAATATCAACTTGAAATCCTTGTCAAAGCTATCCAATTCTAAGGTATCCAAAATTAGTGTGTTTCCCTTGATTGATAACTTTAACCTGCAGGGAAAATTACTAAAGTGTAGTTTGTTCTATTAATGGAAAAGAGACAAAGAAGGAGCCATAACTTAGAGGACACATCAAAATAAGAGGTGCGAGTATTTTGGTAGACTAAGAGGTGCGAAAAGTTTAAGAGGATAAGTTAACCAATACAAATCAATTAGTAACCGGTACAGATCAATGCATTCAATCAGGTGGTTGTAATATCATTCATTCCTTCGTGAATATTGACCAAACAATTACATACAGTTTCCTGATTTGAGCCCAAAGAAACAAAATCATAACACTGTGAAATCTATTTAGCAAAAATATCAAGAATTATATCAAAATTCATCATCCAATAAGCATCATCATCTTTTCCCTTCAGTGCGGTTGAAGGAGATGGAGAACCTTCTTGGCGAAGGCGATGGAGAAGTCTAATTTTTTTTAGTTTTGTTTCAGTTCATCAAATTAGTTCCTCATGTCATCAATTGTTTTGAGTTGATTGTTTCAAGCATGATTTGCATTTGATGAAGATGTTTCTGTACAAATACAATCATAGTCAGAGGGCTTTGTTTTGTATTGTCTATATCCTACCCATTCATCGATCTATTTGGCGAGAGAGATAGTTGCCGTGGCGAGTACCTATGGGCTATGGCTTTGAAATGAAGAAGTGGGAAAGGAGAAGAGAACCACCTGGTGGAAGGAGTAAAATAAGCAAACCCTAATTAAGAGAATGGAAAGCAGCGATAAAGAAAGCAACGGCTAAATTTCAATGAAAAGAGGATTGTTGAATACCCAAATTTTCCCTGCTGAATAACCTCTTTTTAATCAATTTTTAAAGAAAACAAAGACAAAAAAATTCTAACTGATTCAGGAGAGTGCCATGTAGGCGGATTTAAGATTCTCTTTTATATATATATATATATATATATAAGATTGTAGTACCTACCGCTTGTGTCTAATCTGTCAAGTCAGCAAGTCAACAAGGGTTCCCCAAAAATATTACCTTTCAAAAATCAATAATTTTCTTACGAAATGTATTCAAATTCAAAACATCACTTACTATAAAACTGATAAAGTAGTTATTTGAACTTGGTTGATCAACATAGGTTGTAGTGCAGTTGTTGGGTTATTTCACCCTTAATTAGAGGTCTCGAGTTCAAGTCATGAGTATGGAAAAAATATTATTGGGAGAGTCACCCCCTAATAGACCCTACAGTGAGTGATTCAAATTTAGTCGGGACTCCACAAACTTCAAAAAAAATTGGTTGGACTATGGAAAGAAACAAACTTCTAAATGACTTTGGATTTGGCACATTGTCACATCACCCTGATGGATCTCACCTTTTTATATTTGTCTCTTGGATTTATTTGGACTTATTGAAGCCCACTTCAATTAATTTGACAATTACACAAGTACTTATTGATTTGATTTTCACTAAGTTTTTCTTCTTCTCTTTTTTCTTTTTTGCTGGACACGATTTCTAAAATCGTTAACGAAATAATTGATCTAGTTAAGTTGATTAAATGTCGCTATTTGAGGCATCAACTCAAATTGAAACAAAGTATGTTAGCTACTTATCCTTCTTCAATTAGTATTTGAAATTTACTTACCTAATTAAATAAATTTTGTATCGTATAATATCAAAAAAAGGAATTTACACTAGTGGTAAGCTTATTATTACATAATTTTTTTAAATCTAAATTGATGAGTGCACTTTCTCCATAAAACTAATTCACTTTATTCTGATATTATATTGTTGAACAATTCAAAGTTCTAGGAACAATCCGAACAAGCTCCTTTGGATAGCTCATAGAACTTCAAAAAAAAAAACCAAGGAAATTGTTTTGTCTAGCCAATTAGTTATTTAAAAATGTAGTCATTTCTTGTTTAATTTTTTGCTTTAGTACGTTGAAAAAGCTTCTTTCATTGGTCTTTTAAGGTCTATAAAGTAATTCGTATTTAGTTAACGATCTTCATATCCATGATGACTAACCCATATTTCATGGATATCAAATTAGAGCCCATTTGGATAATTTAAAAGCTTTTAAACCACAATAATTTTAAAACATATTTAGAGTATTTGGATAATTTTAAAAAGCCCTTATAAACGTACTTGATTTAAAGATAAAATGATAAAAATAAGTCAAAAATAATAAGTTAAATTTTTTTAAACTTATAGTTTTTGACTTATAAGTCAAAAGCCAAAACCCTAAACTCAATTCAGTACAGATTCTAATACTTATTAGCTATTAGTACATTATAACATTTGTTGGTATTTTATTTTTATATAATATCTTCTTCGTTTTTCAAACCGCCTTCAATGATGTTAAGATTTCCCAACATCAATGATAATGCATAAGAATTCCATCATATTAAGCTCCTCCTATTTCCCTTCTTTAGTGTGATTAAAATTCAAAATCATTACTTACTAGAGGGATATACCTTGAATATATATAAACACCCATATATTCCTCACTAACGTGACTAGCACAAATTTGAAATCCTCTAGACTAGACATTCCCAATCAAAGAAAAATAGGGAGGAAAAAAGGGAAAAGGACAGCAATCTTTGTAATTGATACAAGTGCAAATGTGTCGTAATTCTATTGGACCAACCTGATCAATGATGCCTCCTATCCATTCCCAAGTGTAGATAGGGTGTGTACCTACGATTTCATTATTACTTTAAAATAAATCTTTTATAAATGGTGTGATAATAATACATACATGAGCACCACTCCTTGTCAAACATTGAATAAAAATCTCGTGTCGTAGAACATGCAGGTACTTCCACAAAAACTCACATGGATACTTAAATGGGTGATAATCCCCTGCATGTTAATTTGGTTTTTTAAATCTTAATCGTAAATTTTAAACTATGTCATGTGTCTTTCATCCAAGTAAAAATTTGAGGAAAATGGAGATGATGGAAATAGAGAGAAGCCAGTTTAACCGAGCACATAATTTAAGAAATAAAAATAGGCTTTTGAATCTTGCAGTCTTAATTTAAAGATGTGCGTAGTTATGTGCTCTTAAACTTACCATAATGTGAATTTGAAATTAAATATAAAAAAAATATTCTTTTTGAAACAGACCAAAAAGAAAAGTAATACATTTAAATAGTTGAATTGGCATGAAGGGAATAGTATTACGAAACGAAAAAGGTAAAAGAGAAAAGAAGGCCAGTACCAACAAGCTCCAAATAATCAAACGAATATTCAGGATTTTGAGGGGATGAATGCACTATTACTAAAAGGTGGATCTACGATATGAATTTGACCAGTTTGACATTTAGGTTGTTATCACTGAACCTATTAAATTATTAAACCTATAGGTCAATTCTTATCAAATAGTATTTTTTTTTTATATATAAGATATATTATATGTCAAAGTTAATGAGATTGAACAGAACTATTGATTGTATGTTATATCATCCAATACTACTATTATTAATATACACATTTAATTTAATTATATAAATAAATTACAGTGATAATTTTTCTTTTAGAAATTTTCAATGTGACAGATTTGAAAATTTTGAAAGATTAAAGCAAAAAGGGAAAAATATTAATTAAAACACTAAAAGTGATACCAATAACCACTTAGCTAGAGAGGTGTTACCAATTTTAAAAAAGAAAAAAGAAGAAAGAAGATAAATAAAATATTTAAATTTCTAACCTCATTTAGAGATGTTGAACCCAATCATGATCGCATTATATGATACTTCGAGCGTAAGATCACACACCTATATTTAAGTATTTTTTTTAAAAATATAATATTACTATCACGATCCGAGACTACCCCTTAGTCACGACACAGTGCCTCGAGCCACAAGTGACCCCAAGCTAAGCTCATAACATGGCATGCCACTAAGATTAACATGGATTGTTAGGACATGAACGTAAATACAAAAGCTAAAACTGAAATATCTTTAAGAGCCCGTAAACTAAGATAGACAAATATCCAAAAAAAACAACACAAGCTGAATCTAATTGTCTTTCTGAAAAGCCTCTACTAATATATGAGTTGCTAGGACAAGCCCCTAGATAAATTCACAATCTAAAACTGAAATAGAAATACCAAATTTAATGATAGAATCGCCCTCGAAACATGAAGACTCACCACTGGCTACTAGCTGGTCTGAGATAGCATTAACCGCACGCTGGATGGAGAGCATAAGTATGCATAATAAACATGATAAATGAACATGAAATCTGTAAAACATGCTAATTCAATGATCAAGTAAATAACATGATATATGATAAATTGAACTGAATAAATTGAATAGTTGATTATGCAATAAATGATATCTGACTGACTGTGGGAGATACTAAAATCGGCATATAATCATGTGAGCTACAACATGGAGTATGGTATATTGCCCTACCAAAAGGGCCCAATATACTTGCCAAGGTATAAAGGCTGAATCTGAGCTAATGTGGATCCATTAAGCTAGTGTCTAATTGAGACAAATCCTACGTTGGCACGTACTTCTGCGAAGTAGGGATTACTACTAAAGGACCACAAACACTGATCAGAATCCTTCATCCCCAAGTTCGTTCGGTGTTGTTACACCCCGTACTCTGGTACCTCGGAATGCTTCTTAAGCTTCTTAAGTTTCGGGGAAGGCTCTTAAATTTTTTTACAAGTTGTCATGTGAGTCGGATAATCTATAACGCTATCAAATTCCTAAGGAAAGGAGAATGAGATACTCCATAATAGAGAAGATTGGAAATAGGGTTAGAAGAAGTTGGAAGGAGTTGGAAGCCAAGTAATGAGTCGTAGGACTCGACCTACTTGCATAAGCTACCGATTTGGACGTCTTGCATAATTAAGCTCCTAGAGCACACATCGAGCTTAAGTAGCAAAGAATACGTAGGCTCTTGAAGTGAAATGAAATTCCAAACCCACGAAAATGAAGCAAGCAGGTGACAAGTAGGTGACCCACCTACTTGGACTAAGTAGGTGACCCACCTACTTGGGGTGGACCCCACACTACCACATGACAGCACATGATTAGCCGCATGGTGTGAGGTGGTGCCCTAGGGGGCTGCCACGTGTCACCCCTAGGGGCTGCCATGTGTCACCTCCAAAAGTGGTGTATATATTCCTAGTTGATGACTAAGGAATTCATTTTTAACATCTCTTAACTTAAGAAAAGTGAAGAAACTTAGGAGAATAGAGAGAGAGCTACGACAGCAACACAATAAGGTAAGGCCTCTATTTTCGATCCATGAATTAATTATTTAAGGTATTCTACGATGATATAGCGGTGTTTAACAACATAAAATTTATCGTTGGGGTTTTGAGAAGGTTCTCATTTTTGTCAACAAACCCATTTTTGGAATGGGACTGTTGTTAATAATACTAGTATAAATCCTTGTGTAAAGCTTCATTTTGAGTGATTCAAGATATTTTGGAAAGCTATTTCATAGGGATGTAACTTTTATTTAGCCTCTAAAACCCATTTTTTCTTTTATCCGCTCAAAAAATGATGATGAAGTATAGGTGAGGTGCTACCCAAATTTCATTTTGGAAATCCTACACGGGCTACTGTTGGTATTTTGGGCATATCATTTTGTATAGAATTTTTGTAGGGGTGATTCGAAATTATATGCGACCCTAAGACACATTTCTATAACTTTTATTGAGGCCAGAAAGCCTGTTTCCCCAATTACCCTTCGAAACTAAGCTACAATACAAGACAGTAGGTTGTCCAAAATTCACATTTTGATAGTTTTGAGCAAGTTGTTTGGGGGTTTGTATTGTGTAATGTTGAAGTGAATTACTTGTATATATGCTGCTGGTAGTTGTTGTTGGTTGGCTATAGTAATTAGGGAAGTGATTGAAAATTCGGATAGGACATCTTATAGGGGAGGTGCTGTCCGATTTTTATTAACTCCTTGACTAACTAAGGAACTAGTAGAGAAGGCGAGCGAGAAAATGAGTTCTATGAATACTCGTGTGTAACTTAAGACACTGAAAAGTCAAGGGTTGTTGATACTCGTATTGCTTTTATGTTAAATAGGTTCAGCAGACGACGAGGCAAACACGGTAAAGATTAATCCATAAGAGGTATGTAGAGCTATCCTTCTTTTCTTTTGGCATGTCTTAGGTATAAATTATGAATGGTTTGTATATGAAATGTAGGGATAATTCCACTCCTGGAATTCCAGATGTAATTCACAGACTTTATTCACTTTGTGACGTTAAGACTCCTGTAATAGTTGAGTTATTACCTTTTAAGGCCTCTATACGATGAGCAGTAGTATATATAAAACCTGTCTCTTGTTCTCTTCAGAAGGTCTTAAAGGAAAATGAAATGGTATATAATATGAACCTAGAGGTAATTCCATTTATAAGCTCAGTGTATAGCTCGTGTTTACTTCTAAATACCGAGGCTCATAAGATAGTTGAGTTATCACCCTCGAGCCTTCTATATATAAGGACATGGTCCATGACTCTTAGTCACGTCTGAGTGTAAGGTTCCTGAAGTAGTTGAACTACTACACTCGAGTCTCTATATGATGAACACTAACAGGATGTATAAGCTCCTAGTCTTAAGGACTCTACGATGACAAACGTCTCCAATTCTATAAGCTGGTTAGCTTTGCCTCAGTACATGTCTACGATTTATGAGACTTCAGTTGATATGATTCTTAACGATGTTTAAAAGGTACTTAAGATGAATACTACCCTGATCTTCAAGTGATGGTTCGCTTGATTACTCGGTTGAGCCTCGGATGCTAATTTAGTTACATATGGTTACACACTACTTGGCTCACGCATACTGTAAGACATCTTTCACCGAGTCCCAGACCGGCTATAGTATATGTATATGATTATACTATATGTAGATTGGGTCATCGTTCCTCGGCATTATTATATTATACGGATTGGGCCATCGTACCTTGGCATTATTCTATATTATACGGATTGGACCATCGTACCTCGACATTATTCTATATTATATAGATCGGGCTATCGTACCTCAGCATTATTATATGTGATATGGATCGGGCCATCGTACATCGGTATTATTATATGAGATACGGATTGGGACATCATTCTTCGGCATTATTATATGATATGTGGATCGGGCCATTGTTCCTTGGTGCATACTTGCTATATACATGGATCGGACTATACGTTCCACATCGCTAATAATACATATGTGCTTATGATGACAGAATGATGTAGTTGTTACACCGAGCCCCCGAACAGGCCGAGTACAGTACGTGACGATAATACATATGACTTTATTTCATAAGATGCAGGTACAGTAATTTGTTAATTGTTATAATTGTTTCCTGCATCCCTACTTCAGCTATTCTCTCAGTTGTGATATGTTATGCTTTATATACTCAGTACATGTATCGTACTAACCCCCTTTCTTCGAAGGGGCTGCATTTCATGCCCGCAGATACAGGTACACATGTTAGAGATCTCTCAGCTTAGGAGTTCCACTCAGCTATGTTGGAAGTGCTCCACTATTCCGGAGCCTAGCCTTTTGTGCTGGTCTGTAAATATATGTATTTTTTTATTTAGGGGTACGGCGGGGGACCTGTCCCGCCATATGTTATCGTACTATTCTTAGAGGTCTGTAGACATGTATGTGTGGGTTGTTTATGAGTTTGTTTTGGCTGTGCCTATACGACATATTGTAAATGTTTTTATGTTATGACAGCCCTGTCAGCTTGCATGCCCTTTCATAATACGATATAAGTGAAAGAGGCTACACATTTATGAAAATTTTATCACCCACTAGGGTTCATATGTATAGTTCTTATATCTATTAGATACATATACAGGGGTCCAGGTCGGACCCCAGTCGCAACCCACGGGGTTGGATTGTGACAGGTGTTAAGAATTACTCTTATAGAAAACATGAATAAAACTGATACAGTAATAACTTGATACTACTGTAATTCTGATAAACTGATAATATATTGAGTAGCTCTTGAATCATGATTTAAACTATTCATAACTGAAAGATACTTTTTCTGAGAGCATAAAAAATTATGATAATCTGAGACATGCATATGAAATAACATAAATTCCAAATTGCAAAAATACTTGTTTGCTATGGATTCATGAGAATATCATTGAAAACATGAAATTATAATTGAAATCATGCAATTAAATATCATACTTGAACAAGAACTGAATTTCAATAAGAACCTAAAAAGATCATAGAAACCCTAAGTTTGGAGAACCATAGAACTTGAAGAATTTGGGGTTTTCTTGGGACTCATGGGTGAAGGGATACCTATTGATGAAATCTCACACACTTAGAGTAGAATCTAAGAATGAATTCCTTCAATGGAGACTTGATGCTTGGAACCATAACCCTTGCTTTAGAGGAGACTTGAGAGAGAATAAATCTATTTTTGAGTGACTTACGAGAGAATAAGGGGTTAAGGCTGATAGAAATAACTCAATCCCACTTAGAATAGTTCGAAATGACATATTATAGAAATTAAAATAATGAGAAAAGTCCAAAAGACCCCTAATTATAATCTATCTGATAGGGGCTTTCTATGGACCGTAGTTCCATCTATGGACAGTAGAACCCCGTCCATAGAAACCAACAAAAATCCTGGTTTTCTAAAATTTGGACTATGAGCCCAGACTGAGATCCGTATTCCATTGTACGACCCATCCTGCATATTTGTAGATTGAAAATACTGAAATGTCAAATTTCTGAAGGTTGATCTACGAGGAACTTTCTACGTCCATAGTTCCAACTACGACTCGTAGATAGGCTTCTTAGAACTTAGGAATATATCTGAACACTGAAGTTTAGGATTTTGATTTACGAGATCATCTACGGTCCATAAAACCAAACATGACCCATACAACTCATCGTCCCATTCAAGATAATTTTTTAAGTTTTTGAAGTCGATCCACGATCCTGTCTACAATCTGTAAAATAAATTAGGAGCCGTAAATCTGCCTCTATATTTCAAACCCAATTTTTATATTTTTGAAGTTTATTTATGGACCCATTCTATGAGTCATACTCCTACGATTCGTAAACAAGTCTCGTACCTCTCAAAAAATGTAGACTTTAAATTTCTGAAATGTTTAAGGCCTGATCTGTATTTAGGACTTTTTGAGGTGTTACAATTACTACATATGATCTAGGGAGTGGAACATGTGTTCAAATAAATTCCAAAACCGCTCTAGCTAGATATGCCCCCAGAAATGATCATGGTTAGCACCTTAATTTGGTTAATTAAATAATAATTAACTTTAGCCTATGATATGTGAGGAGCTAGTTTGACTGAGCATAGAGTTAAATAAATAAAGGGAGTATTTTCAATCTTGCAGGCTTAATCTAAAGATATTGTAGTTATATGGTCTTAATTTTACTATGATGTAGAATGTTGTAATTAATAGACTTACTAAATATAAAAAAAAAATATTTTTTTGAAACAGAACAAAAAATACTTTAGCTAACACAGACTGAATAGTAATACCAGTAGATATGCAATTGGTGCAAAGTTATTCTTCTTATCCTCATCTACCATTGAGAGGAGCTAGCAAAGAACTGTCTACTAACTATTAATCAGAATTGGAGTAAAGTTAAATCATCAAAACATGAATGAGCGTGTTGAATTAGATTTGATGAATTTAAATGGATTAAATTAATTAATGAGTGGATCGTTATTTGGATCATTCATAAAGTTGATGGTCATAATACATAGTTCATAGTTGAAAATTATATACATAATGCATGGGTCAATATAAAATCAATTGAAAATCATGAATTAAAGTGAATTCATGCATAATAAGATAGAACAACATCAATTGAATTGAAATTGAAAGGACCCATGAAAAATTAACTTCAAATCCTCATTGAATTGGGTGAAAACAACTTTAGAGAATTGAGATTTTTTTGGGACACAATGGATGGATGGGATCCATTGGTAAATTCCCACATCCTCAGTCTAACTAAGAAATATGGTACATGCATGGCGAGGAATTCTATATTGGACTTGGCATGGGCATGCAGAATCAATATAGCTGTGGAGACTAAGTGTTAGTGGACAACATGGCCAAGAATGCTAGAATGTTGGCTAGGAAGACTTGGGAACAAGAAAAGGCAAGGCAACGTTGAACAAGTATGTTGTCTTGACAAGGCAAGGCTGTGGGACTTGATGATGGCAAGACAAGGCTGATTTGAGGTGAAGGCATAAAGTTGGCAAAAATCAGGAAATAAAACTAAGTATGGAAAGCAGTCAAGAATTATTCTAAGTGTGGGCTATGTGGAAATTCGGCTAAGGCATTGTGGGACATGTGCAAGGCACATGTACAATGTAATTCAAATTTGAAATGAGTTATTAAATTATGACTATTGTAATTATTTAAGTTCTGATAAGATTTGTTAAAGGCATGTGCCAGGCACATGAGTCGGTTGTAACTATTGTAACTGCCTTGTACAGAGTTTTTAAATATGTGAATAAATTCAACTAAGGTAATTAAAGAGTATTATGTGCCTTAGTCAAATTCATAGGCCTATCCTTTGTTGAATTTTGATATTAATAAATGTTGGGAAGAGTTCTTATAAAGTTTTGTGTGTTTATTTACTAAGTATACTGCCTATATTTTGAAAATAATTTGTACTTAGCCAAATTCGTGTGTGTTCTGAGGATGATGTTTGTGAGTATTACAGTTTGTCGTGCAGTGGCATGCGAGAAAATTATTCACCCCTGTATCAATTGGTATCAGAGCCACACTATGAAAATGACAAAATACAGTGAACTACATGAACTCGTGCAAAGAATGGAGGCATTCATTAGCATGACAGATAAGCGATGGGATAATTTAGAAATGGTGGATCTGCTTACCCAGATTTTTGGTATTAAATGGGAATATGAAGATTTTTGTCCTGAGTTGGGTCTGTATCATACTGATATAGAGGACCAACTTGCAAAAAGTCTGAATTTTTGTGAGGCAACAAAATTGCAGTTAGAAGAAGTGACGAAGGAAAATGAAAATCTTTGTGTAGAGATGGTTGTGTTACATCTGGTCGTTGTTGCATCTAGTGGAACGATGCGGGTAGATCTTTCTAAAGTTCGAATCCCTAAACCTAAGGCCTTTTTTAGAGTACGAAGTGCCAAGAAACTGGAGAATTTCATTTGGGACATGGAGAAGTATTTTACCACTGCCCGAATTGCTGAAAATGACAAGTTAAACATTACTACGATGTTACTTATCCGGTAATGCTAAAATTTGGTGGAGAACTCAGAGTGTAGATGAAGAAAGTGCTAACCGTCCTAAAATTGATACTTGGACAAAGTTGAAGAAGAAAATGAGGGACTAGTTCCTCCCAAGCAATGTGTCATGGATTGCAAGGGATTGGCTAAAAAAGTTACAACAAACTGGTTTGATTCAGGGTTAAATCAAGGAATTTACTTATTTGATACTAGACATCCAAAACATGTCTGATGAAGAAAAACTTTACAATTTTATTTATTCAATGCAAGATTGGGCATAAAATTAGTTAAGGAGGCAGAATGTTAAAGACCTACCAAGTGCGATTGCGGCTACGTATTCTCTTGTGGACTTTCATTCACTAAAGCCTACTTTTGATGATTTCTCTACTTCAAAAAAAGTTTGATAAGGAAAGGGATTAGAACAAGGAAAAATGGAAGGAGTATATTGATAAGGGTAGTGCCAATGAAGGAGGGAGACAACAAAAAGAATAGGAGCAAGGATGAAAATTCAAAGGGTTGTTAGACTTGTGGTAGCCCTCATTTGGCTAAGTCTTGTCCGAATAGAGAAAGGGTGAACGCAATTCTTGTTGGTGATTTGAATCATAGTGTGGGAGAATAAGAAGTGGTGGTTGCTTTGACAAATCCATTAGGTTTGTCCTTCAACCAGATAAGCATGATCAATGTGGTTGGAGAATTATCCAAAACTTCAAACCCTCATGCGACTTTGATTCACGTAGAAATAAAGGTGGAGAGAAAAAGAGTGGTAGCCATGGTTGAAACGGGCGCTACTTATACTTTTTTGGATGTCAAGATCGCTGCAAAGTTGGGACTCAAACTATAAAAAATCCCCTCTTATGTCCAAACAGTAAGTTCAAAAGAGCAGGCCGTTGTAGGCATGGCTTATGATCTGCCAATGACTACTGGAAATTGGAATGGAAAACACAACTTGATAGTGATGCCGTTAGGTGACTTTGAGATCATACTTGGGATTGACTTTCTCAAAAAGAACAGGTTTGTTCTATTCCCTCATCTTGATAGTGTGATGATAATGGATGGAGTCAATCCTAGTTTCATAATGGGAATTCATCCTTATGGTAATGCTGTGAAGATTATAAAGAACATGGAATCGAGGTTGTCTGCTATATCTTTTGACAAGAGGCTGAGGAAAGGAGAAATGACTTACCTTGATGCCTTGTTCAGATCAAGCTGGATGTCAAAGTTGAAGTGCCAAATTGTGTAGTTGAAGTGCTGAAATAATATGCAGATGTAATACCACCTGAATTACCAAAGAGGTTCTGCCAAGGAGGGACATTGATCATAAGATTGAGTTGCTGCCAGGTTCAATCACTCCTGTGCAGGCTCCTTATTGTATGGCTCTAAAGGAGTTGGCTGAATTACGTAAGTTGTTGAATAAATTATTGGATGCCAGACTGATTCAACCTTTAAAATCTCCCTATGGTGCACCTATTTTATTTCATAAAAAGCAGGATAGGATGAGAAGGATGTGTGCCAATTATAGAGTACTGAACAAAGCAACAGTGAAGAATAAATACCAGGTTCCTTTGGTGTAGGATATAATGGACAATATTAGTAAGGCATGCTGGTTCACTAAGCTAGATCTTAGCACATGCTATTGGCAGGTTAGTATAGTTGAGGGTGATGAACCTAAGACTACGTGTGTAACTAGGTATGGTTCATATAAGTTTCTTATAATGTCATTTGGGCTAACCAATGCCCAGATACTTTCTATAATCTAATGAATGATGTGTTGTTTGACTATTTGGATGACTTTGTTGTTGTTTATTAAGATGATATACTTATATATAGTCAAATATTGGATGAACATGTGAAACACTTAAGTATGGTACTATCTCATTTAAGGCAATACAAACTATATGTAAAAATGGAAAACTGTGAATTTGCACAAAAAGACAAAGTTCTTGGGCATCTAGTTAGTGAGAATCAAGTTCACATGGATCCTAAGAAGGTGCAGGCTATTGTTGACAGGCAAGCACCGCACAGCTTGAAGGATTTGATGTTGTTCCTAGGATTGGCTAACTATTATCGGAAGTTTATGGTGAGGACTAATAATGTGGCTAACACTTTCTTCAAGACACAGAAAAAGCTAATTCCAAAGAAGGAAATGTGGCAAGAGTTTTTGTTTAAGTATGACCTTTTGTAGGAGCATAGCTGGGAAAGCACAACCAAGTTACGGATGCCTTAAGCAGAAAAGAGGTATTTGTTATCGTGCATTCAATTTCAAAACTTGAGACTGATTTCTTAGACATGATCAAATTATGTGCCTTAAAGGATCCATTGTATATCAAATGGATGAATCAAGCATAAGACGGGACTTTGTGATGCTATTGGATCGCAGAAGATCTGCTTTATTTTAAAGAGGGGAGGATCGTGGTACCTCAAGGTGGTGGACTGCGTAAAGACTTAATGAAAGAGGCATATGACACTATGTGGGTTGGTCATCTAGAAGTTGAGAGAATGTTGGCTCTACTGTCCCGGGTATATTTTTGACCAAAGATAAAAGATGATATTGAGGCATACGTAAAGACTTGTCATACCTGTCAAGTAGACAAGACGGAGCATAAGAAGCAAGCAGGATTTCTAAAACATTTGCCCATTCCTAAATGGCCATGGTTATTGGTAAGCATGGATTTCATTTATGGTTTTCCAAAGGTTGAGGGTAGAACATCTATTATGGTGGTAGTTGATAGATTCTCAAAGTACTTTATATTCATTGCTGCACCTAATTTATGTTCGTCAAAAGTTGTTGCTGAATTATTCTATAAAAATGTGGTTAAGTACTTTGGTGTTCCAGCTGACATTATGAGTGATAGAGATACAAGGTTCACAGACAGATTTTGGACAACTTTGTTCAATATAATGGGGACTGATTTAAAGTTCTGTACTGCAAATCACCGACAAACAGATGGGCAGACGAAAAGGATAAACCACTTGCTGGAAGAATACTTGAGGCACTATGTGACGGCGAGTCGGAGAAATTAGGTGGAATTGCTTGATACTGCGTAGGTTTGCTACAATATGCACAAGTCATTGGCAACTGAAATGAGTTATTTTGAGATCGTGTTAGGAAGGTATCCTATGACTTCACTTGAGGTTGCTAAGAGCAAGAGCCAAGGGAAGTGTCATGCAGCATACAGGGTTGCTAGAGACAGGCATGAAATGATTTCTGAAGCACAATATAGTTTGTGCAAGGCTCAACAATGCATGAAGAAATATGCTGACCAACGTCGTCGCTCACTAGAGTTCAACGTGATCAAGTGTTGCTGAAACTCACTCCCCAAATCTGGAAATTGATTGTAACTAAAACAAGGCATATAGGACAAATTCTTAAGTATGATGGTCCATTTGAAGTGCAGCAACGTGTAGGCGAAGTCGCTTATAGATTGAAGCTGCAGGTTGAAGATTCATCTCACTTTCCATGTCAGCTTTTTATAGCCTTATTTTGTAGATGAAGATGATCCAGATAGAAATCGATGAAAAAGGGCTTCTCATTATGTACCAACGGAGTTTGATGCAGATATTGAAAAGACACTTGATCACAGGGTTGTTGGCAAAAGTAAGAAAAATACTATGACTGAATTCTTAGTACACTAAAAGGGCAAAGCAAGAGCAGATATTGTTTGGGAGTTTGATGAAAAAATCGGTGACTACCTTAAAACAGTCTCGATGAGGGCATCGAGTTCAAGAGATGGGGGTGGTTTGTTAGACCCTCACTCTGACTAAGCGATGTGGCATGGACATGGCTAGGTCTTCTACATTGGACTTGGCATGGGCATGAGGAATCAATGTAGTTGTAGTGACTAAGTGTTAGTGGAAAGCATGACCAAGGATGCTAGAGTGTTGGCTAGGCAGACTTGGGCACAAGGCAAGGCAACGTAAGACAATGTGGCATCGACAAGGCAAGTCAATGATCGACAAGTATGTTAGTTTGACAAAGAAAGGCTGTGGGACTTGACGATGGCAAAACAAGGCTAATTTGAGGTCAAGGCACGAAGCTGGCAAAAATCAAGAACTAAAATTAAAGTACGGGAAGCAGTTAAGAATTATTCTAAGTGTGGGCTATGTGAAAATTCGGCTAAGGCATTGTGGGGAATATGCGAGGCACATGTCCAATGTAATTCGAATTTGAAATAGGCTATTAGATCTATGACTATTGTAATTAGTTAAGTTCTGATAAGATTTATCAAAGGAATGAGCTAGACACATGAGTTGGTTGTAACTTCTTTGTGTAGAGTTTTTAAATATTGGTAGAAATTCAACTAAGGCAATAAAAGAGTGTTCTGTGCCTTAGAGCCCATTTGGATGGGCTTAAAAAAGTAACGTTTATGTATGAAGTGCTGAAAGTTATTTTTATAAATAAATAGTTGAGTGTTTGGATAAAAGTGCTTATACCGAAGAAATGAGGAAAATAATGTGAATTTTAGGATTAAAAGAATAAAAAGGGTAGTTTGGGAATTTAGTTAAAATATAAGGGATATAAAAGTAATTTCTATGGTCAAAGAAAATGGCTTTAAGAACTTAGAAAAAAAAGTTAGGAATCTTAACTTTTTATTTTTGGCTGACTTTAAGAACTTTATGGTTTAAAGTTAGCATTAGACAAAAATCACAATAAGCTAAAAATGGCTTATAAGTTAGTTTGACCAACTTATAAGCCCATCCAAATGGGCTCTCAGTCAAATTCATAAGCCTATCCTTTGTTTAATTTTGATATTAATAAAGGTTGGGAAGAGTTCGTGTAAAGTTCTGTGCATTTATTTACTAAGTACGCTGCCTAAGTTTTGAAAATAGTTTTGTACTTAGCCAAATTCATGCGTGTTGTGAGGCTGAAGTTTGTGAGTGTTGCAGACTTCTATTCTATGGTGTGAAAGAAAAATATTCACCCCTGTATCAAATGCATTGGAGATTTAACTTGACTTGAAACTTAAACCCTAACCTAACTTGAAGTAGAAACTTTAGAGAGAATTCCTAGATAGAAGACTTTGATTGGGAGAGTGTTTGAGAGAATGAGTAGATAATGAAGAGTTTGGATAGTTATAATTATAAAACAAAATACCCCCAAAACATCCAAGCTTTAATATAAAACAGTGAGAGAAAGTGTCACACCCCGAGAGGGTACCCTAGGCATGGCGGACACTCAGAAGCCATTGTTGGCTCCCAAGAAAACCACTTGGCCTTATCACACATTCATTGATTCAGCGGAAGACTTAGTTTAAGGGAAAAATAAATCTTAGTGGGCTAACTCAATCATCAATCTCCATCATTCAAATCAAAAACATAGTTTGAAAGAAAACTAATGAAGAGTTAAAGACATCAAAATAAATCCATTACTATCTAGTTTATGAAGCCTCTATCTCTACTACCTAAATGGAGCCAATGACAAGTTCATGGCTACCTTAAAAAACTACTTATAAGAAATAGAAAGGATGAATATGATCCCTCCGAAGGCAAGGAGGTCTCACCACTATCAGGAAAGAAATAGATCTTCAACGAAGCGCCTATTGATGATCTTTAACACCTGTCCCTGCATCATATAATGATGCAGGCCCAAATGGATGTCAATAAGTGGAATTTACGAGTATGTAATATGGCAAAATGAAATAACAATACATCAAAGGTACTCAAGATAGAATAAAACTCACCCAACTTTGTATGATATGCAAGTATAAATATAGCAATTCTTTAAAAAGAACTCAATAATATGCAACTTGTTCAAAATATGTTATATACTTTCATGCACAATCTGGGAGTCTTTCTTAACTGACAACAATCCCACTACCTATAAGTAGGTGATATACAATGAACCGACGTCGTTGCCACATCAGTCCAACACTTGACAAGGTAAAGGACAAATCTACCAATCTAGATCCACCAATAAATCAAGTCCTATATTTTTAGGACAATGAAATAGGAAATCATCCAACTTTAACGGTCCAATCCTCTCATACACTAGCTACGTAGTTATTGAATTTTACTCTCTCTCAATTCGGTGCTCGATGCTACTCCCACAACTCAAAATTCTCATGCAACTTAAACAAATCAGTTCAATCAAAACTTTTGACTAGTCTCATTGGACTCCCATCGAAACTCAATCTCATCTCAATCATTATGTTCTTTAAAATCAACTCAATGAAATCCACTCATTGAGATTAAATACTCAACTCTTTTAAATCTATTCAAAACATGCAATTTTGACTTAAAATAATGTATAGCAAAATCACGACCAAAATGGTTAAAATTCTTAAAGACTCTTTCAATTCAACTCGGGTTCGACTCATGCTCAAATCATCAAGTTCTTTCAGAAATATATTTTTGAAAATCAATCACAACTAATTAAAACTTCATCTCAAAACCATCATTTATATTCAAGATATTCATGTTCAAAATAATGAAAAAATCAACTTATGTGAAAACTCAAACTCTTATACCATCAATGCTCAAAATCAAATATAATCTTCAATTAAGGTTCATGTGAATGAAGACATGAAATTGCATCCAAATCAAATACTCAACCCATGAACAGCATCAATACATATTTTAAATATGTACAAGAAACCCAAAACACAATAAATAAAAAACCCAAAATACAATATATAACTCAAGAATTCAATTCAAGGAACTCAAAAACTCCAACTCAACTCAACTCGAATCAATAAAGATGAAGGGGCACGTGGACGAACTCGAACTAACGATGTGTTAGCCTTATATACCTGAATCTTAGGATTTATTGGATAAAAGTGTTGGATTTGGAACCTTGTAGCTTGAAGTTGAGAAATGGATTTGTGAAGGAGATCTTAAACTTAGAGTCTTTAGATCTCCCAATATTGGAGAAATCCCTTTATTGAAGTTCTTGATCTTAAGGAGAATGAGAATTTGGAAATTTAAAAGTATCTCTACGTATAAGAATATTATTAGATTGAAAGATTGAGAAATATTACCTTTGAATAAATCCCATCGGCAATTCAGCGAGCTGAGGGTCTCCTCGCTGAACCATTCGGCGGGTCGCTAAACTGTGCTTTAGCTCACCCAATCCAATAGTTTCTGAAGGATTTAGGGCACTATTCATCTATCTAGGTTGTCATGACCCAACCCCGTAGGCCGTGACTAGTATCCGAGTTGGACACTCGTGTACATATCTGTTAGACATCGTCAAACTAAAACCAAACACACTATGGAGGCTTTGTGAGAACAGGATGTCATCTCAAGCGTTACATATATTTATAAAGGTAACCTGTCTCCTAAGGAATCACAATCAATTAAGACCTCATAATACACGAGCCGACAAGGCTGTCACTACATACAACATCCCAAAATGCAAGTCATATATGCATAACCAAACACACATATATATATATATATATCAAAAAGGGTCTATTACAAAATTCTAGGCTCCAAGACAATGGAGCACTCCAAGAAAGATGAATAGGAATTCTAGGCTGGCGGATCACCGAAGCTAGTACTTGTACCTGCGGGAATAAAATGCATCACCTCGAAGAAAGGGGTCAGTACAAGATATGTACTGAGTGTGTAAAACATGAAATACAATAGGAAAGATCATAACTGAAGTAAAGAGTCTAGGAGATAAGTGTGATAATCAAGACCTCACTGTACCTATGCCTTATGAAATAAAATCATGCATATCATTATAATATACCGTATACGACCTATTATGAGACTCGGTGCCATAATCATATTATCTTATAATCATATCGTTGTATACATATACTATACCATACCCGACTTTCTAAAAAGGGACTCGGTGAATAAAGTCATGTACATGAATACCATACCTGGCCCATCATGGGACTCGGTGCCATAACCATATCATTGCATCATCATATCATGATATAGTATACCCATCTCTTTAGTGAGAGACTCAGTAGAGATGTAATAAAGTTATGCACAATAACATACCCGACGTGGGACTCGGTGAAAAAGATAATAATAGTATGCACGAGTATAATATCATGAGCAACCATATATAAATAGATCATCGTCTGAGACTCAAAAGAATAATTAAAATGAATCATCATTTGAAAATCAAGACAGTAGTCATATCAAGTACCTTTTGAATGTCACTATGGACCATATCAAATGGAGCCTCAGGAATCATAGACATATATCAAGATAATGCGAAACAGCTTATGGAATAAAAAACATTTGTCATCATAGAGTTTTTAGGAATAGGAGCTTATACATCCAACTACTATTCAACATATAGAAGGCTCGAGGGAAGTAGCTCAACTACTTTAAGAGTTTTAACATCCAAAAGTGAATAAGGATCACGAATAATGTTAAGAATTTATGAATGAAATTACCCCAAAGCTCATATCATTCATAACTTATATCTAAGACATGCCAAAAGAAAGAAGGGATAGCTTTACATACCCTTAGCGCTTATCTGTAACACAATACGTATATGTTGCCCATAGTATCAACCTATATTAAGACGTTAAGCACTATGGTTAAGCTATGAAAAGGCATAAAATATCTTGTATCGATAGTAGGTTATTTCTAGATATTCGAACAACACCTCCCCTATGTCTCTCACTCTCCTCGCCTCTAATCCAGCCATACAACCACCAAGTAGCATCAACAGTCACACGTTACAACAAGCCCTTAAAACAATTACAACTCCAACTTGGAATATCAAAGTCTTTTATTCTCATTATATAATCAGCCACGATAATAACATCAACATTAATTATAATTAACTCAATCATTTCTAGATTAAGACAGCCCATTAATTACCATTAACACAATGCAAGCCTTAACTCTTAGTTCCTCAAACCGACAAGAACAACAACACACCCAATACAGCCCCCAACTAACAACGTAAAGAGATGTCCGATAATCTCACGAACAACTACAAACATGTCAAATGAACCATCCACTTTTATTATATATTACTTAACACATTCTTTTCCTCCAAATTCATGAGTTACACCAGCAACTATACGACAACACCATCATTTATTTAAGGGCAAGAAAACTATGTGAACATCACTATAATCCTTACAACAGCCGATAAACAAATTTAAATTCAACTTTAACCACTAAGTACCTTCATTTACATCATAAAATCCATAACAATAATAATCAAAATACTAAGCAAAATTAGTTCACCATCTTCTACACCAAATAGCCCCCTACGGCTTCAACCATGCTTCAACATCAACACACATAATTTTATGGATTCAATTTATATTTACACATTTTCAACACATCTAAACCCTTAGTAAAATATGTAAAAAGATGACCAGATCTTACCTTAACAATTTAACTCCTCAACTTGGCTGAAACTTGTAGATTACACATTAGACCTTCTTGTTGCCCTAACGATTAGTTCACATTATTAATCATCTCCAATCCATTAAAAATACCTTAGAGAATTAATTTATGGATCATAATTTGGGAGCTCGCTTTGCTTCAGCCATGGCCGTGAATTGCCATGGCTTAGACTCTCTTTCTTTCTCTCTAGGTTGTGTTGAAGAAAAATAAGCTAAATGACTAGCTAATTAGTCATCAACCAAGCTTATCTAGGCTCTCATATGGTTGACATGTGTCCATTGTTGACATGTGTCCATTGTCGACATGTGTCCATTGTGGACATGTGTCCCTCCAAAATCTACACACCAATCAGCTCCTGCCACGTGCCTTGTTGGGGCCCACTTAGTGATCTAATTAAGTTAATTAATAATAATTAATCACTAATCCCGATTTGATTCCTACCTTAAGTTTGTAAGTAGTTGCATCACCTACTTGCCCTTTTTATTTAAAATGCAGTCCACACATTCTAAGTAGGTGCATCACCTACTTGTTCTTTTCAGTAGGTTAGCAATTAGTATTACCTTAAGAACCTGATCATTGCTTCTTAAGCTAGATATATACTCAAGTAGCTTAATTATGTAAGACATCCAAACCAGTAGCTTAAGAAAGTAGGTCAATTACTGTGACAAATTATTTGGCCTCGAACCCCTTTCATATCCTTTCAAACCTATTTTAAACCATCACTACTTCACATAGAACTAGTCTATGCAAGATATGGGTGTTACATCCTCCCTTCTTTATCCTTTTGATAATTTCATGGATAATATAGATCACGTGGTAGCTTTAGAGAAGTTTTAAAATGTTCCAATATACAAAATTACTAGATATAACTGTCACACCCCGGGAGGGTACCTTAGATGTAACTGGCACCCGAAGGCCATTTCTGACCTCCGAGCAAACCCTCTGGTCTAGTCACATATCCGTTTTATCACATTCTCTTAGCGGAACTCAATTAATAAAGTACTATTCATAATATGTGGGCCGAAGGCCATATATGTTTAACTCGACAAAATAAATATAATAAAACTCCTCACGATAACCATTCAACCTCCCCACACTCCAGTCTATGAAGCCTCTATCAAAGTCTAAAAAGTGCCAATGACAAGCCCATGGCTACCACAATCAACATAAAGGAGACAACATGAAACTATACAGGGAGCTCAAGATCCTCCGTAAGCTAGGAGGACTCACCACGTAGCTAAAAGTGCGTAGATAATCAATGGTGCGCTGGTTGAGGATCTCTGGTACCTGTCTCTGCATCATGAAATGATGCAGGCCAAATAGCGTCAGTACGTAGAATGTACGAGTATGTAAAATGACTGGATGAAACAACATCAAGAAAACATCAACATCAACTCAGGATCCCAAATCATACGTATATATATGATAACTCACTCAATTGCCCTAAGTCTAACAAGAATAGTTTTGACGGGACTAACTCATAAGCCGCTTAACTCAATTAACTCGGAGCACTATCAAGACCTAAATGGGAGTTTCTCTTATCCGACAACCATCACTTATAAGCCGGTGATAGTACAACAATCAGACATCATTGTCACGTCCGTCCATACCTTGCCAGGGCATGAACGCCTCCCTAATCATGGATACCATCGATTAGTCAAGTCCTATTATTTAAGGACAATAAAATGGGAAACATCCGACTTTAATGGTTCGATCCCATGGGAAGTATCCGACTTTAACGGTTCCATCCCTACCTTCGTTGGCGGCATAGTTTTCTGGGGTTCGAGTATGGACTATACTCTTACCCGCTTCGGTGCTTGATACTCCTCCTATGACTCCATGCTCATAAGACTCCCTCCAATCATCTCAAACAAGCCTTCATGGCTAGTTTCATGTGGGTCATTGCCAACTCATCAACTCTATTCTCATTTCAACTCAATTAAGTAATAATGGCAAGTTCCATTTAGGACCTCATCTACTCGTCAATTCTACCCTCCAATTAACTCAACCAAGTTTCATTTAGATAAGCATTTATGACATCTCCTCAAGACTTATCATAACTCTATGGCTTTAGCTCAACAATTCAAGTAGAATAACACATTTAAGGAATTGACCTATGCAACATAGTCACATGGTTAAAAAGATCAACAAAACATAACAATAAGTCATCTCCATCAACTCATACGAACATGAAGGTTTTAGGAACTTCTTAGCTCAATAACATCAACACATATAGCATTAATTAAATAGGGGACAAAACTCATTCAAACATAAACCATACCAAGAAACTCCATTTTCATGAACATCTAACCTCAAGGCAAGAATAGGGCACATGGGTAGACTTAACCCATATTTTGGATAGCCTTACATACCTTAGTGAAAAATTGAAGAGAACCTTGTGGTTGGGTCTTCAATGAAGAACTCAAACCTTGAAGCTCTTGGAACTCTTCTTGTTGGAAATGGAGAAGAAGAAGAAGAGAGAGAGAGATAGGTTTCTAGGGCTTTTAGAGAGAGAGTGAGGGATTGAAAATGATCCCAAAATGTGTTAGGGCTGATACATATATAATTTGGGGGAATTCCCAAATTACCCTTTCTCAAAAGTTCTGAAAATAAGGCAAAAATGCACCTGGCGCGATAGTGGCGCATCGCGCCCTTCGCATTCTTGGTGGCATTGGAAAGAAGACTCGATGACCTTTGATTTAATAGATCGTGGGCCACCTAGATCGTCATCTATCAAAAGATAGGGTTGTTAGAAGTCAACCCCTCAAGCGAACTCCTCCTCAAACTTAGTCACGACTAATCCTTGGGTTAAATTTAGTCCTAGGGGTCCTTCATGACCCCACATCACCTCTAATGCTGCAACATTTCTCAACAACTCGTCTTACTCATGCGAAGGCTCCACAATACTCGAGTCCGACCCTACCCGAACACAAGAAGGGTCCGAATCTTAGGGAAAAATTTTGAGGGGTGTTACAATAACATCCTTCCCTTCTTTAGAACATTCGTCCTCGAATGTTAACTAGCCCCATAAGGTCTTACCAAGATTCCGGGAAGTCTCTATAATAGTTATCACACATAGTTTTCTCATTAATCAATATAACCAATTTAGGAGTTTAGATTACCTGTGGGTATAGGGAACAAGTGAGGATACTTATTATTCATCTCCTCTTTGGCTTCCTAGGTTGTCTCTTCTCTATTCTTATTTTTCCCTAATACCGAAGCCACTATAATATTCCCTAAAAATGTTGTATACGATGTTTCAATTCTCGCCTAAAAATGATACAGACTCTGTACTTTGGGCATAACTTTTTATAGGATTATCCAAATTGTGTGATTCAAATTTCTGAGTAACCACAATATCATTACTTACAACTTTTATGAAAATCATATTTTAAGTTTCGAAGGTTAAGTGGATCAAATAAATTCATTATTGTAAGACAGGATGTTGTGATGGAATGGAGTATTTATAGAAGAAAACTCATATCTCACTGTAGGATTATCCAAATTAGTTGATTCTTAAACTATATGAAACTAGACTTCCATATGTACAATTTTTATGGAGACATCAAATCTTAATAATGAATTTATCATATTCAAACACAGCTCCGAAAAAGAGTATTCTGTTATAAAGAACTCATTTCACCTACCATGAAAAGATCTAAATACATTTGATATCACTCATGACATCAATTGTCCTCCATTTAACATCATCCATGACATCACAATTTTCCATTAAATTTTCAGATTTTTTCTTTATAATTATTTTATTTATTGTTAGGTCCCTCCTCCACACCTATAAATACCTACCTTATTTACTCATTTTATTCATCAAGCTTTCTCAAGCAACTCTTCTCTCTATACACTTCTTTACTCATTCTCAAATATAGTTTAGTTCTTAGTAGTGAAGAAATACTATTTCGGTGATTCATATACTCCAGGTAGTACACAAAATATTCTGGAGGGGAGAAAAGATAGGACTCAAGAGTGTTCATTAAGTCATTCGGTTCCGATTAAAGCTTCGGATTCCAGGTATGTAAGGCTTCAATGAGAGTATTCCTTACACTTTTATGTCTAAATTATTTTGATTATATGATAAATTATATTTATTTTCTTTAATCTCTACTCTAAGTTATGTGGGTGTTTATCCATGGGTTCTTCCACCCATGTAGTCCAAAAATTCTTTCAATTAAGTCTCTTGATTTCAAGTAATATTTTCTTATGGTAATTCTTATTTTTACTTAATAGTATAAATCATGGTTAAACTAATGATTATTGGTCTACTTTGATGCGACATAATCATATGTATGAATTGATGGTTTGCAAGTAATTCCTCTATTTATCTATTTAAAGGTTCTTGAAATTCATGGTGGATTGTTTAAAGCATGATTTTTAATTAATGGATTTCAAAATATTTATGTATATTTATTTACATACATATTTACAAGTTGACGTGATTTGAGCCCACCTAGTTTTATTATATTTTTCATAAAGTTTGACTTGAAAGCCTTGACTCCAAATGAATGTTTGTGAAAGCAATATCTATGATCAAAAGGGAGTCTTATGAAAATAAAGAATGATAAAATGATATGAATGATGCATTCTTTATGCAATAAGGACAATTCTTGCATATTTGAATTTTCAAATATTTTAATGAACTATTCTACCGAATATGATGTTTGAATTCTCAAGTTATATGCTATGAATATTTTAAAGTATTAAACTATTCCATGGGATTGACTTAGCACCGAATGAGGCATTGAGGTGGGATTCGGTAAGGGAATCCTAGTAGCAACCCCTTGTCTCATTAACTATGTGCCAACATAGGGGCTCTTATAGGCTTAGGCTAATGGATCCACGAAAGCCCTTAAAGTTAAAGTTAAAGAAATGAATGAAGTTGACGAAGTTCTACCTGGCAAGTAGTCTCCCCGGCCAACGTAGGGGGTTATGTTGGATTTCATGTAATAGCTCGCATGGTCTTAAATGTCGGTTATGGTCATTTTCCCACAAAATAAATGTTTTAAAGGATATATATATGATTTATTATGCATGCATTACATTATGTTCCATATTACATAAATGTTATAATGTTTCCTCAATGTTCATGCATCCTTACATACTTAATACATTCAAAGTACTAACGCATACTCTTTTGCCTACATGATATCACCATGTAGGGACCAGTGCTCCTCCTTGTTCTCCTCTACGTGGCTAGTTGAGATTTCATTGAAGACTACTTTTGGTGAGTTCCCATGTTCTGGGAACAATACTCCTTTATCTTTCTAGCTTATTAGATGTTGAGATATTTTACTATGACATTTCTTCTATTATGATTGAGGGAGAGATAGGGACTTGTCTTAGCCCCGTTAAATCTAATAGTTAGAGGTATTGTTGGACATATATAAGTTGAAGATTTACTATTATGATTTTCACTTGTTTATTTATCATCATTACCTATGAAAGGCTAAAAGAATGCTAAGAGGCTTGTTTGAGGTACTTTCGGGTTCCTCATTCGCCATGTCACATCTAGGCCCTAGACTTGGGTCGTGACAGCCACGTCCTTGGTACGTAATTTTCTAACTTAGCAATCAAAGTAAAACTATAGGGTTTTCCTCGTATGACAGCTCCTCCATCACTTGGACATCATCCATGGGGAAAAATTTAGAGGGATCGCCAATACATTTGTGAAGCATCGACACATGAAAGACTGGGTGCACTTCTTCTAAATCAGATGGTAGATCAAACTCATAGGCAACCTTGCCCACCCTACGAATAATTTGATAAGGCCCAATGTACCTCGAGCTAAGTTTCCCTTTCTTGCCGAATCTCATTACACCCTTCATCGGTGACACCTTCAAGAACACCTCTTCCCCAACTTTAAATTCTAAGTTTTGATGTCGATTATCTGTGTATGACTTCTGTCGACTCTAGGTTGCTAATAGTCTCTCTTGAATAAGCTTTACTTTATCCACTGCTTGCTGAATTATGTCTGGGCCTATTAGTTTAATCTCACCAACATCAAACCAACCAATAGGTGACCTGCACTTCCTACCATACAAAGCTTCATACGGTGCTATCTGGATACTTTGATAGCTATTATTGTAGGCAAACTTGATAAATGGCAAATGATCATCTCATCTACCCCTGAAATCAATAACACAGGCCCATAACATATCTTGTAGTGTCTGAATGGTACGCTCAACCTGTCCGTTAGTTTGAGGGTAAAATATTGTGGTGAGACTCACTTGTGTCCCCAATCCCTCCTGGAAGGATCTCTAGAAGTTAGCTGTAAACTGGGCTCTTCTGTCTGAGATAATAGATGTAGAAACCCCGTAAAGTCTTACTATCTCCTTGATATATAACCTTATATAGTCCTCGACTGAATATTTAGTCCTAACTAAAAGAAAATAGGCTAATTTTGTTAGCCTATCTATAATAACCCATATAGAATCATCCTTCCGTGGAGCGCAAGGTAAGCCTATAATGAAGTCCATATTCTAGAATCTTCAGCCTCATGTATTACCTTTCGATTTCTTTAAAAGACTTTAACTGTCACTCTACTTTTTAGATCTTACTATTAATCCTTAGGGTTGGCTATCAAGTAATGCTGGAGTTCCCCCATATAATAACTTTACATAGTTGCTCTGTGCTTTGTCTATCATTAACTGGTATAATTCTGAAAGAATTTGACATGTAAGTTTACTATCTTTTAGTAACCATCTAGTTCTGATCGTCTTTCTTAAACCATTTTATAATTCCTTTAACCCAACTTGTAACACTCTAGACACATTATCTCGTGTTGTTTTTTTATCTTTAATTTTGACTCTTCTTTTTCCCCTTTACTCAGATTTTTCTCTTAATTTTCTATCACACGTTATATTGCAATCTTTACAAGAATATGCAAAGGTGCTCAACTTAGCCTAAGAAATACCTTAGAGTCATCTCGCTAGTCTTCATGCTTTACCTTGCCTTCTCCTCTCTTATCTTACAATCGGTATCGGGATAGATCTTTGGTCCAACCATGGCCATGTCCTATTTTCCCTTAGTACTAATTCTATCTCAGTAATTTGGCTTAAACCATCCTTGCATCTCTCTGTAACATACCCAAAATATCATAACTGCATTGTCATTTTGGAACCCTTACTCCTCTTATCATGTACTCACTCACTTGGTGTCATTCTTAACATACAAACATTCGCATGTTGCATAACCTTTCTGACTTCTATTTATTTATTGCTAGCTTTTAGATCTTACTAACTTGTTTCAGCAAGGGATCTTATTTGAAGTTTAAGCATCCATATCAAATATATTGTAGTTTCAATTGTTTCATCTTGCACTTGCATTTCTTATACCCGCTTACCTCCTTAAGGGTGTACTTATACCATTATCCTTTTATATTTTGCTCTATGTCCCTATTTCCAATTTCGAATTCATCCAATCTTTTTTTCCAATCCATTTGGTACTGTACCATATCCATATTTTTATTTATAATTTATAAGTTGATTATCCACGTACAAAACCTTGACTAAATCACGAAGCGACGAGACCCTTGCCATATATAGTGCAAAATTTTATCTGATAATCTATATCGAGTAATGCGACCAATGTAACAACTCATCCAAGGTCATATTTCACTCATTCCCATCAATAGTTAATTAGTACTTGTAGTCGTTCCAATCTCACTTAGGCAGCACTTATATTCCGACGATAAGTGTCCAAAGTTCTCTTGAAATAGTATCTTTATCCCAACCTATATCATCTGTTTCTTTTATTGAATTTATTTTGCACCATTTTTTCCTCATGTCTACCATCTTTGTCCCTTAAGGATTTTACTATTTTTGAGGTAAAGTCGTGTGCACGCAGTACCCCTTTATGCCTTATGCCTTTCTACCCTTATTGTGTACCTAACACAGGCTTCTAACTTACTCAACAACATACCAATTTCACCTTAATAATGGTCTTACCTTATCACCATGTCGTCGTACTACACCTTTAAGTTCATAACTATATATTCCCCTTTCGTTCCATACTCGTATTCAATTAATTATATCTATCTTGGGTGCTTCCATTAGTATTTCCTTATCATTTCTCCCATCTATGTCTATCTTTTATTCTGCACACGAGGAATCTTATGCTACCTCTGTATCATTCGGAACACATTACTTTCGCATAATCCTTTTTCTCATCTCCAAATGCATTTTATTCATTCATCTTTATTCGTATCATATTAGTCATTTCCTAGAACCCATTCTACCTCATTGCTCATGTTTCTACAATTTGGTCTTTCGCAGTTCCATCACCTTTAGCATTCGTATCCTCGGCTACATATGTGATGACTTATTGCTACACTGTTATCTCGCTTTCTTCTTTTTTCCTCCTTTCAGTTACTCTTTCTTTCCTTGTACTCGTTATCATTTCCATTATCATATAACCTTTTTTTGAAACTTTCCCTACAGTACTTGATAAGTCTTCCTTATTTTTTCTATAGCTCACTTTTCTATTTCACACTTACCTTTATATTCTAGTCACACGGACCACATCATATCTTTGGCCACTTTCTCACTAGGCTTTACTTATTTCCATAACGATCCTTATTATATTCACATTATATCCTATTTGTATTCAATCCCATAGTATAACACTTCTTAACCTTTTTCACGATTCTTACTATAGGTTAATTATACTTGGTGAAGTAAGCGTACCTAACCTTTTACCCTTACTAGTCAGTCTTATCCTTCATAGCTCACAAGATGTCTTAATAATATATTCATATGCATCACAATTCTTTTTCCCATGTACTCTTGTCTTAATCACACTATTACTTCTTTTAACTATAACTCGTCATAATTTATCCCTACTTATCAATTCAGTCAATACCTTAATATAACCCTCTATCAAGATTTTTCCACCTTTTCTAAATCATCTCTTAGTATTACAAATCTTTTCCAAATTCCTTTTTACCCTATCGATATTGACTTACTATTACCATTTATTCAGCAGTTAACTTATTTCTCAAGGACAGAAATACTCGAAGCTGAGTCAAATCTTATCATTACTGTGGGCATGACCTTTCAAGACATATTACAAACCTATATCTCATTCTCATTTTATTTCTAGGAAAATTTTGGCAGAGTTTCCTCTATCTTTCTTATTATCTCAAAACCTACACGCAGAAAATACCAACAGCGTCTTATAAGGCCTACATAATATATATATATATACCATATCATATCACAGCCACATAGGGCTCCCAATATCAACAACGGTATGAAAATGATGAACTTACCTCGTATATTCAACTCAAACTGCACCTGTTATATTTTTTTGTTTACTTCCCTTTCGATCTTCAACTTTACATTTTAATCGTACTTCAATACCTTACCCGACATAGATCTTTCGTACCGTTGCTTACCTGCGTAATTTGTAACTTCCAACTTCAACAATCACTTTCTTCTATCTATGTCGTTTTTCTGCTGTAATCAAAGGTTAGTATAAGGAATCTCATTTTCTATGGCTCGTCTTTATCGCACGATCTTAGATATAAAAAAAGGTAAAATCTTAAATGTCCTGTAACCTCCTTTTATAGATATGGTGCACAACACATCGATAAGCAAGACTCTACTAGACATGGTCTGTAGACACTACGACGATGAACTACTCTGATACCACTTTTGTCACGACCTAACCCCATAGATCGTGACTAATACCCGAGTTGGGCACTCGTTTACATATCTGTTAAATATCATCAAACAGAAACCAAACACAATATGGAGGCTTTGGGAAAACAGGACGTCATCTCAGGCATTACATACATGTATCAGGGTAACTTGTCTCCTGAGGAATCACAATCAATTAAAATCTCATAATACATGAGCTGACAAGGTTGTCACTACATACAACATCCCAAAATACAAGTTATATATGCATAACCGAACACATATAGACACAACCCACAATGTGTATAGACATCTAAGAGTATCAACAGTATCATATGGCGAGACAAGGCCCTGCCTTACCCCTGAATTAAACATATATATATATACATCCAAAAGGGGTCTATACCCAAAGTCTAGGCTCCAAAACAAAGGAGCACTCCAAGATAACTGAATAGGAATCCTAGGATGGCGGATCACCGAAGCTAGTACTTGTACCTACAAGCATAAAATGCAACCCCCCAAGGAAGGGGGTTAGTACAAGATATGTACTGAGTATGTAAAGCATGAATTACAATAGGAAAGATCATAACTGAAGTAGAGAGTCCAAGACATAAGTATGATAATCAAGAGCTAATTGTACCTATGCCTTATGAAATAAAATCATGCATATCATTATAATATATCGTACCCGGCCCATTATGGGACTCAGTGCCATAATAGTATCATCATATTATCATATCATCATATACATATATTATACCGTACCCGACTCTATAATAAGGGACTCAGTGAATAAAGTTTTGTACACGTATACCGTACCCAGCCCATTTTAGGACTCGGTGCCATAACTATATCATTGCATCATCATATAGCATACCTGACCCTTTAGTGAAGGACTCGGTAGAGATGTAAAAAGGTTGTGCATGATAACATACCTGATCTAGAACTCGGTGAAAGAGGTAATAATAGTATCCACGAGTAGAATATCATGAGCAACCATATACAAATAGATCATCATCTGAGACTCATTAGTATAATCAAGATGGACCATCATTTAAAAGTCAAGATAGTAGTCATCTCAAGTACCTTTTGAATGTCACTATGGACCATATCAAATGGAGCCTTAAGAATCATAGACATGTATCAAGACAATGCAAAATAGCTTATGGAATCAAAGACATTTGTCATCGTAGAGTCTTTAGGAATAGAAGCTTATACATCCAACTATTATTCAACATATAGAAGGCTCGAGGGAAGTAGCTCAACTACTTTAAGCGTTTTAACATCTAGAAGTGAATAAGGATCATGAATCATGTTCAGAATTTATGAATGGAATTACCCTAAAGCTCATATCATTCATCACTTATGTCTAAGATATGCCAAAAGAAACAAAGGATAACTTTACATACCCTTGGCACTTATAGGTAACGCAATACGTATACGTTGCCCGTAGTGTCAACCTATATTAAGACGTTAAGCACTATGGTTAAGCTATGAAAAGGCATAAAATATATTGTATCGATAGTAGGTTATTTCTAGATATTCGAACAACACCTCCCCTACGTCTCTCACTCTCCTCACCTCCAAGCCATCCATACAACCACCAAGTAGCATCAACAGTCACACGTTACAACCATCCCTTAAAATAATTACAACACCAACTTGGAATATCAAATTCTTCCATTCTCATTATATAATCAGCCACGATAATAACATCAACATTAATTATAATTAACTCAATCATTTCTAGATTAAGGCAGCCCATTAATTACCATTAACACAATGCAAGCCTTAACTCAGACCTTACCTTAACAATTTAACTCCTCAACTTGGCTGAAACTTGTAGATTACACATTAGACCTTCTTGCTGCCCCAACGAGTAGTTCACATTATTAATCACCTCCAATCGATTAAAAATACCTTAGAGAATTAATTTATAGATCACAATTTGGGAGCTCGCTTTGCTTCATCCATGGCCGTGAATTGCCTTGGCTTGGACTCTCTTTCTTTCTCTTTAGGTTGTGTTGAAGAAAAATGAGCTAAATGACTAGTTAATTAGTCATCAACCAAGCTTATATAGGCGGCCCATGTGGTTGACATGTGGCCATGTGTTGTCCATGTAGTTGACATATGTCTATTGTGGACATGTGTCCCTCCAAAAGCCATACACCAATCATCTCCTGCCATGTGCCTTAGTGGGGCCCACTTAGTGGTCTAATTAAGTTAATTAATAGCAATTAATCACTAATCCTTACTTGATTCCTACCACAAATTTGTAAGTAGTTGCATCACCTACTTGCTCTTTGCATTTAAAATGTAGTTCACATATTCTAAGTAAGTGCATCACCTACTTGTTCTTTTTAGTAGGTTAGCAATTAGTCTTACCTTAAGAAACTGTGTGATCTTTGCTACTTAAGCTAGACGTGTACTCAAATAGATTAATTATGTAAGACATCCAAATCAGTAGCTTAAGCAAGTAGGTTGATTACTGTGAAAATTATTTGGCCTCAAACCCCTTTCAAATCCTTCCAAACCTATTTTAAACCATCACTACTTAACATAGAACTAGTCTATGCAACAGATGGGGCGTTACATCCTCCTTTTCTTAGCATTCTTTGATAACATCATGAATAATATGGATCACGTGGTAGCTTTAAAGAAGCTTTAAAATGTTCCAATGTATAAAAGTATGGGATATAACATAGGTCGTGGTTTGCCGAACTATTCGGCGAGTCGCCAAATTGGCTGGTAAGATTGCCGAATTATCCTATCCGTATGTACTTCGGTAAACGATCATAACTATCTACTCCGAACTTCAAATAAGGTAAACTCGGTTGAGTTGGAAAGAGGACTAAAATACCTTTAATTTTATAGTTAATAGAACACCTAATTCGTTATATTCTAGGATATATGGTCATTGGAAGTTGACCCTTATACGAACTCATTCGGAAACTTAGCCGATAAAAATTCTTTGGACTTGGCTTGGTTTTAGGATCTCTTATGACCCTAAATCACATCTAATACACTTTAAATACTTATCAGTTGATCCTAGATCATTTATATAATTTTAAGTCTTCGAGTTCTATCCTATACGCATATGAAGAAAGGTCCAAATCTTACGGAAAAAAATTAGGGTATTACATTATTTATTCCTTAGGATCATTTATCCTCGAACGAAGATCAACTAGAGCTGGACTCGAGGCATGAATAACAATTAAGACTCAATCAAATCAATCAATCAACCACATCAAGCAATCTTCAATAATCAACTATTCAGACTCAAGAATAGGCAACTCAGTTCAAGTCAAGAGTAGGGACATTACCTTCAACATTCTCATCAATAGACACAAATAGAACATCAAAACTCTATCAATTGAATCATTCAAAAATAGATCATCAACTATCGAACTCAAGAAAGAAGACAACAACTCGAATCAAGAATAGGAAGTTACTTTCAACATCATCGTTGATGGCACAAATAGAAGTGGATATTTGATCTTCATGTCATCCTCATAGGGCCGACTGTCCTTGATTTTAGCACTTTCGATGGGAACTACTAATAAAGGATCTCCCAATCACTCCTTTGATCATCGAGATATGAAGCACCGAAAGAATGACGGCTAACTCAAAAGGTAACTCCAATTCATGAATGACATCTTCAATCCTCTTCACACTTAGGTAAGGCCAATATATCGGTGCCCAAGCTTTCCCTTATTTCCAAGCCTCATACAACTTTATACTATCTCAGATACACATATTAAGTCTCTTCTTATCAAATAACTTAGCCTCAATTCACTATTTACATCTGAGGGTCACATACCCCCCTCCCCCCATTTGTAACACATAATCCTCGCAAGTTAATATCTTAATATCTCACATACACCATGCCAAGCCTATTAAATAAAATCTTAAAACTAGCACTATCATACTCATAATGCTATCCCCTCTTTCTTCACACCACTCACCTTAAATTTAAGCTTAGGGTGTAGGACTAACACGCACATCATACATTGCTCGCATACTATACCAATCTACAACTACTATGTGAAATTAAGAAACACTCTCCTACTAATACCTCATGATAAGTAATCGACTCTCGTCTCTCTATTTGTCTAATTACAATTTATCACCTCACCTCCTTTCATAACCTAAGTACTAATTACCAATCTATTACACCTCATTGCCTAGTTATATTCATATCCCTCTAAAAACATGGGGTCTTTCTTCAAAATCATAAGCCTAGCTTAGATCTATCATCTCATGAATACTCATCCCTTCCATTCAACACATATACTAGGTCTTTACTAACACAAAAACACCACAACATAAAACTCCTCTATTGGTTCAAGTGTATTTTAACTCATCATAACTAACAAACTCTTCGTCTACCTCATATTATGAAAGTTACACGATACTTATTACTCTTTAGTTAAAACCCAAAAGGGACTTCACTTATGACCCCATCACCTACCTTATAGCTACATAACTCTAGTTACATGACTCAACTAACCACCCTTCATGTACATCCAATCATTCACCTCAAACTCCAAGTCTTTTCCTCTCACCTCAATTTTTCACACTCGCTAGAATGGTTTTCACTTCCTTTATAACTTGGTGAACTAAGTCTAGTCCAACCCACTCAAAGATAGGGAACTCACTCGCTAGAAGACATCATACCAGGGATGAGAGAAGAGCTACAACCTCGAATGCTCCCATCAATATTCCTCTTACCTAGTTCAAGCCTAGATCTAAGTCCAAAGGTGCTAGTCCTAAGATGATTATACTTATACAAATCTAAGCATCGAATTTTTATTCTATATCTCCATATGGACCTTTTACTTAGAGAATATTACTCCTTCTCACCCCTTCACACAATCACTCACAATCATCATCCAACCTATCACTCTAACCACCTCAACCACATCTAAGAATGGTCAAGCCTAATTTAACACTTTTACCTCCATTATTACATGAACTCTTACCAGAGACACACTAATATACTCTTACTTATCTATTGCATAACAAAGTTATTGTTTTTCTAAGTGAAGATTCAATGGAGAGCACACCTTAATTATGTATGATAGTCTACCTTAAACTAAATTGTAAAGTACTTTCCTACTTTAATATAAAAGTGAGTGGAGGATTGTTGGTGAATTAAGCATTTTAATATTAAAGTGTTTGATATTGAAATGCAATGGAGTTCTCCATATTGATGTGTCTTTAGTGCTTCATTACCTACATTTCTTTGTGGCATGAAATAGCCATACGTTCCCCTATAACTTCTATAATCACTAACTCATTATTCTACTTTATTATGTCTTGTAACTTATATAACTTTTGTGCTATTCATTTTCCCAATTTACTATCCCATAATCTTTCTATTCATTGCAAGGAAGAATTCATCACTTATAAATAGTGATAGTCTTACTTAAAGAAATGTACAAGAAAAATAGTATAAGAAAAGATGAGAAGTATTATATTGTGTATATATTGAGGTTAGTGTAGTGAAAGAGAAAGTTGAGAAAAAGAATAATGTTCTAAGTCTTCAACTAATTCACTATACAAAAGTGTAATGACCCGAACCGTCGTTAATTAAGAAAGGAAAATTCGTAGAAAAAATGAGCCTACTGGATCCCATGATTCCACCAAAGCAGGACAGATTCTGCCATGACAGCGCCGCTCCAGCGGTATTCTAGACGCCAGAGCAGGATGCTCAGAACAGAACTTAAAGTTGTGAATTTTATTTTTCTCCTATTTTCCCTAAGTTCCAAAAAGAGGCTAGGTTATTCCAAAAACCCTTAAAAGGATTCCCTAGGTTTAGGAAGGAGGGAGAAGGATATTTCGGCATAGGAAATATCTCAACAGGCGGAAATTCATGCCTAATTTCACTATCCTACCATCTGGAATCTAGTATTGGAGCCACAATACCTCTCTGCAACTTCTTGGTGCCTAGATAGGCTCGTTTTCATTATTTGAGTAGCTTAAATATGTGCCACTATTTAGTATAAGAGAAATTAACGGGAGGTTTTGTGGTTAGGCCCTCAGGCACGGGGTATGGGCAGAAAAATATGTATTTTTAGCGGTTAAATTTGATGTGACCCTGGTAAAGAAGAATTATCTGATTGATTAAGCGTAAGTGGTGGTTTTGTCTTCTCGTATTGTGTCATATGTGATTATAACTGCTTTACTGATATGCATATGGGTATGGAGATGAGAATGCATGAGATAACCATGTGAAATGATTATTTATTGTCAATGGAATGCAATGAATCTGTTCTTGGTATTTATAACTGTTGTGACTACTCATTATAATTGTGATTATGAGTTGATTGTTCTTGTTATGATCGAATGTCGCATTCCAACACATTACTGGATTGGGTGTCACATTCCGACACATACTGAATTAGTTATCACATTCCGATACACAATTGAATTGGGTGTCACATTCGGCATATCATTTTTCTGGGTATGAATTCTGTGAGAGGACTAAATATGTGTTGATAGTCCCATGAAAGGATCAATTGGTATCTGTCATTCTGTGAAATAGTGTGATTACTTGTATAGAGAATGAGGGGTTGATATTGTTGTAAATAATCCCACTAGTTTGGTGATTGATTTGGGTTGAGGATTGGGAGTAAGTGTAGTACTATTAGGAGGTATGATTGTCTAATCTGGTGTGACCATAGTGTAGTATATGTGAAATTCTACAGAGTTCAGGCATAAGATTAGAGGTTGGGTGGTTAAGTTAGGATTTGGTTACTCATAGTTCAACCAAGTAGTAGTAGTTATTATATGTGACTGTAAGGGTCAGGACTAGATGGAGGGTATGATCGTGGGGTCACTGGGTTCTGTCTGGTGAAGAAGTAGCCAGTTTAGAATGATTGGTAAAGCCTTGTTAACTAGCGATAGCAGGTAAAGGATAGCGTGTTCACTTATGGCCTTGTGATTGTGTGAGGCTAGCACGGTAGACTTAGCGGCAGTGTGGTTTTGAAGAATTTCCCTAAGCTATTGAAAGATTAACCTGGATTTGAACTCAAAGTTGGCAGTGGATCAACACACAAATAGGAGAGCATAAAACTATGAGAATATCATGAGAGGAGTCAGTTGTGAGTTAATAGTGTCGATGGTGTATTTTCTTATTGATTATGTTTCTTATTGTTGTTTCCTATATATTATGTGGTGGGTATCGCATTGACCAATGATGCTTATTAGTACATATTTTTTGTACTGATACTACTCTTTCTATGCCACTTGATATAGTCCGGTTGCAGGTTAGTGATGTTTCTTAGGTGAATACGAAGATAATCCTCCAACAGCTTCTACCCTTCCTTCCTTATGGTTTGTGCTATGTCATTACGTTATTTATACTCTGTAACCGTAGATGCCCTTGTATTTATTTAGACTAGTATCCTTGAGGGTGTTAGATGGTTCCTGTAATAAATTTTGGAAATTGTAAATTAATATAAAAGGAATTTTATAACTCTTTTGGCTTTTTAGTGTATTCTGTTAAACTTCCACATGTTAATTCCGTTAAGGGGCTTAAGAGTTCTCCTACGTATGTATTAGAGTAGATGTCTGCATAGCCCGATGGGTTGGGTTGTTCCAAAAAAAGAGTAATTATATGTTGAAGGAAGGTGTTTCTTTGGTGGAACTTTGTACTCTTCAACTAATTCGGAGTTTTTGAGTCATACGAAGTTGTTAGATAGTTGTATCTTGGAGGGGACAAGGCAAGAGATATATTGTTGGATTGGTGTAGATTATAACGCAGTGGGCTTGGATCTCCTTAACGAGATCGAGATATCCGCGTCTCAGCCTGAATAAATTTTTTATTCATTTTTGTTATTTTATTCTCAACTATAATTTATTGTATTTGTGGTATATTACACCAATTTACTATCATGTGACCAAGAGGTCACGGGTTCAAGCCTTGAAAACAGCCTCTGGCAGAAATGCAAGGTAAGGTTGCGTACAATAGATCCTTGTGGTCGGGCCCTTCTCCGGACCCTGCGCATAGCGGGAGCTTAAGTGCACCGGGCTTCCCTTTACACCAATATAACCCAACTCGCTAATTCTTATTTTTGAAGTTTTAAATTCCTTTGCTTGTTCTTTTACTATTTTTCAAGTACCTAAGAGATTGTTTTCTTTATTATGATTCGATATAAAAAATATAGCTTTGAAAATATTTTGACAAGATTTCTATGGATCAATTTTAGTTGCAAATCAGTCAAATTTGGCCTATATATCAGTTTAATTTAACCTACAGATTAATTCAATTTTTAATAGACTAAAATGAATTGATCTAAACTGTGTTGAACTAATAAATGAGCAAGTCAATAGACCACTCAAACTCCAATGAATTGGACAGATCATATTTTCATGGACTATATTTTCCATACGAACCTTGGTATGTATGATAAATTTAACCATCCAAACAAAGCTCACCAAACTTTTATTGTTTTCTTTTTTTCCTCTCACACTGATGGCATGAACATTTTACTTTAGGTTTCATCAACCGTTTGACTTTAGCTTGATTAAACTTTACATTCTTCCAAAGCAAGTACCAACTCTTAACTAAAGTCTATAAGCATGATTTCTTAATTGAACTAATTTTACAATTACCAACATTTATTGCTTTCGGGTGGCTGCGTTTAGATGAAGTTTAATAATGCTAAAAGAATTTATCAAAAATAATCAGTTTGATTAGGACTGATGGGAAGAGTAATTAATTACATGAAAAGAGCAGGTTAGATGTCACCAGCCAATGTCAGAACAGAATTTTCCACTTGGTATAAATTTTTACAAATGGTATCGAACTATTAAAAAAGAAAAGTTCTTGAAATAAAAAAGCAAAAATTTAGGATAAGAAATACATTCATATTGGACTATCCGTCCTTATCTTTTGATTAAGGAAAACCGCCTGCTGCTAATTTTCATTTTTGGTAAAATTATACTCCCTCCGTTTCTTTTTATTAGTCTCTTATATTAAAAATATATTAGTTTTTATATTATCTATTTTTCCAAATTTATTATTGTCTTCCAATATAGCTCTTATATACAATAGTAGTCAAACTTTAGATTCCAAAATATCATTAATAAGGTTAATGTATTTTTTTAAAAGAAAACTTCTCATAAATGCGTTTTAATGAAAATGTCAAGTCAATATAAACCAAGTAAAAAAGAACGAAAAGAGTATTAAATAAACCATCAATAAGTGGTATACTAGTACTAATACTAACAAGTTAACTATATGAAATTGTAAAATAAGAATTTCATAAAATAATGTTCCTATATATCTAAGTGATGATAAAGCAAATTATTGTAAGCTTAGAGGTAAAGCCGGCATAACCTGTAATGACTAAGAAAGCATATACTTGTGGGATCCAAATGTGAATTAGTTAGTTAAAAATCATCATTATTATATGAAACTATAGAGTAGGCCCCTTAAAAAATCATCGTAATCTTCCCTTTGTCACACAAATCTCTCCTCTAAATTAGCTAATCCACTTCTTATCACTTTTCTTCTTTTAGAAGATAAGTCAACATCACCAAACTGTAATGCCATAGGTTTTACAAGTAAATGTACCAGATTACAATTTATTATCTTGAGTAAACCAATGAAATAGAATTTTTTAAAGAAAAATATTTGGGATTGGCTGAGGTGGTGTAGGAAAAATGTGGCAGATATAATTAAGTGAAAAGTGGAATTCTCCACTTGTAAATTTCTAGGGAATGACTCTATGATTATCACTGAGATGTCAAATTAAATAAGCAAATTGAATTGAATTTGAACGAATTAAATAAATTAATCAGTTAATAATTGTCTAGGTTATGACTTGAACTGAAATAGTTTAAGCTAAATGAGTTGAACAATGAATCATAATTCAACTTCCACAACTTTACAAGTTTTAATTTATTTGAATGTTTTTGTGTAATTTCTTTGAATACCAAATTTAAAAAAATCTTCATTATGACAAGATATAACATATTAAACAAAAAAATGTGTTTTGTAAAAATATTTTGAGAAGATTATGTATAAATCAATTATGTTACATATCAGGCCAACTTTTTTAGTAAATAAATTGTATTATTGCCAAAAGTAGAAACTTCAATGCAATAGAGCTATGCTACTAGACAACCAGTCCCAATTGAAGCAGTTTTATGGATCAATTTAGATTATATATCAAGTCAATTTCTTTTATTTTTTTGGGCAATAAAATGTGAACTATTACCATACCAACAAACAAAAGAATACACCTAAGAGACTCTATAATCTAGTTACCAACAACCTGGTACCAGATTGATAGATCTCAAGCACCATCTAATTACAATTTCTCTCAACTAAATCTAGCTAATCACTTCTATGCCTTGCACTTTGTATAGTCATTACTTTTTCCCTGATTATGTATTTCACCTGTTGAACTATAAACATGCTATTAGTTGTTGCCTTCTTGAAGATTATTTGATTGCGGGCCAACCATGTGTAGTAGATTACAGCTTCGTAAGTTGCAGCAATCACTTCCTTCCTTCTTTTTGTCCAGTGTTTATTCTTGATCAACATTAGCATCTCCTTAACCCCTTTACATGGTAAGTTCGTCCCCAACCACTATTGTATCTTCATCCGTACCTCTGTACTCCATGTGCATTGACTAAACAAATGTTCAGCATTTTCAAGTATTGGATTGCTACACAACCTGCATTCACTATTTCCTATCCCTATTCCCATCATTTGTATTATGTCTTTGTTAGTAAACTGTATTGAAAACAAATAATGAAACAGCAACAATAAATTTTAAAATAAAAGACAAAACCATAACAGAAACTGAAAATAAGAACTGTGTCTGAAAAATTATGTAAGAACAAGAAACCGAGCCTATTGAATGCACAGTGTGTCCTTAAGAAAATTATTCCCCTCAATGTACCTAAGGTTTTGGAATCTTTCCTCCCAGGATAGAACGATTTACTCACCAGAATAGCGGTACAACAAATTATGGTGACTGCGAACTACTCGAAGGCAGTATATCACACGAGTTTTTAAGAAGTGCAGAAAAGAAGAAGAAGAAGATGTCTATCAGAAATTTTCGTAAGGAACATTCTGAGGATCAACTGATATATATATAGCATGTTTGCACTTTTTAAGAAAAAGTACCTGTTGGATAAAGGTTTGCCTGTTGAGAAAAAGTTTGCAACTTTTCGGAGAAGGTTGCAACCTTTTAGAAAAATTCCGTTGGAAAAACAGAGGAAAATATTTTAAATTAATCCGAAAAAAAAACGGATCGGATCACTGATTAGGATTTTTAATTAATTAAATAAATAAATAAATAATATTAATTAATTAAAATATTAAAGAAAATTTGGTCTAAAAAGATTATCAATCAAATCAATTGACCAAATCCAAATCTGAAGCCGAGCGAGTGACGACGATGATGGCGCGAGGGAAGACCCTCTTCTTAACCTTTTAGCAACATGAAGGAGTGTTTCTACTTTTAAGTAGGAGACTTTTTCTTTCCATCACCTATGTGGGACAAATGCTTATTTCCTAAAGCAAGAGAGAACAAATCATTTTTCCCTCCACTTCTTTTTCCTCAATTTCCCATTCAACCTATCAATTAAACCCAACAATCCCCTACATGAATGGAGAATGGCTATAAAATAAAGGAATGCACAGATAAGTCTGTGATATACAAGCGAAGATTAATTGCATCTGGATAAGTGTCACGCCCCGAGAGGGTACCCTAGACGTGACCGGCACTCAGGAACTATTTCTGACTCCCGAACGAACCACTATTTCTGACTCCCGAGCGAACTATTTCAAACTCAACTCATGCTTAAACTCTTTTTAAATCATAGATAAAAATAATCATTTCTTAAACTCAAAAATAGGGTATAAATAGTTTATGCAAAAATGCTCACAAATTATTTATTTAAAACTTCTTCTCAAAATATCCTTTATTTTCAAAATACTCATAAGACTCCAATAAACTCAGATTATGCAAATCACATATCACATAATCACATTAGACTCCAATCCACTTCATCACATAACATCCTCATCAACATACCTCTTCATCAATCAGTCTACACATATTAAATAATCACTATTCACATCATCACTCACACCATCATCAAAACATCATCACTCGCATCATTATTACACCATCATCAAAACACTACCATTCACATCACCATCAAATATTATCATCACATCATTGTAAAATATTATCATCACATCATTATCAAACATCTACTCCACAATCTTCATTTTAGTCCTATGTTCAAATTATAGAAACAAAGGGACATTCTTAACTATCCAATTCATTCTTTCCGTTCCAATCAATACATATATACACACAACTATCCATCTCAACCTCAAGACAATTATGACAAAAGAAATCTCATCTTGGGTTCATGTGAATGAAACATGAATCCTTACTCTCAACAAAACTCAACTCAAGAATATCGTCAATACCTATAAATCTATATACAAAGGTACATTTGTAGTCGATAATATGAAAAATAACTATTTAGTAACTCAAGTCATTAAAATCATCAATCAACCATTAGTATCTAAAAACATTCCATAGTTTAGGGAAAACTTTCAAGAAAACCTTTGTAGAAGGTGCAACTCTTTCACAACTCCTAACCAACACATCTATGGGCATATAGAAGAACTCAATCCATATTTTAGGTTAGCCTTACATACCTTGTTTGAAGACTTTGAAGAAACCTTGATGTTAGGTCTTCAATGGAAGGCTTGAATTCTTGAAGCTCTTGAAGGCAATCTTTGTTGGAGAAGGATTTGGAGAAGAAGAAGAAGAGAGGGAAAATTTTAGGGCTTTTTAAAGAGATGGAGGACTGAAAAATGGTCCCAAAACATTCAAGGATAGGGTATATATAATTAGGGAAAAGTCCAAGTTGCCCCTCTTCAAAAATCTGAAAAATTGGGCAAAAACCTTGCTGGCGCTATAGTGGCGCGTCGCGCCACTACAGCGCCAAGCCAAAATATGCTTAAAATCTAGCACATCTAATAATGGTGCATCGCGCCAAGCCCCAAAACTACTGAGGCTGTTTTCTGGCGCTATAGTGGCATGGGGCGCCACTGGAGCGCTAAGCCTAAATTTCGCCTAGGCCTGAAATTCCTGCAGTACTAGTCCGTAGTAAAATGGCCATAACTTTTGATTCCGAACTCCAAAAATTTCAATCTTGATGGCGTTGGAAATAAGACTCCAATACCTTTAATTTAGTAGGTTGTGGGATACCCAGTTCATTATATAATAGGAGATATAGTTATTTGAAGTTGACCCTTATACTAACTCGTCCGAAAACTTAATCGATTGAAGTTCTTTGGACTCGACTTGGTGTTAGAGATCCCTTATGACCCCTAAACACATTTAAACACACAAATACTTAGAAATTAATCCTAACTCATGTGTAAAATTACAAGTCCTCCGGTCCGAGTCTCCCACACGTGAAGAAATATTTGAGTCTTTGTAAAAAAAAATCCGGGGTGTCACAATAAGTAGGTTTCCCTTTGAACTTTTCATAGTGAACTTATATAGGATATACTTGATCAATCGGAAGATGCGATATCTTTGAACCGTCGAACTTTGTTGTATAACTAGACAATATAAGTCACACAATTAACCCTCAACTATCTATGGTTCTCACGGTTGTGTTTGTTTCAGCCATGAACACCGCCTAGTTTTATGAATGCATAGAGAATGGGCCTTTACCGTTATTCCCCTTGAAGCGGCTTATACTTCACACTCACATAGGTGATTTCTAAATGTGTAGTCTTATATACACACTATCTAGACTTACATAATCATTAAAAAACTTTAATTCTTTATTAACTCATTAAAAAGCCTTAAGGTTTTATCCTTGTTTTTGAACATTGTCATCATCACGAGAATGGGTTGAGTTATTTGATAATGTTGAACCGCTATTCATAACTTTGTTTGATCTCTTTGAACCTAGTTCATGGGATCTTCAGTCTACTAGATAGAGTTACCGCCATGATGACTTGTCCTAGGCCTTAACCCCATTCCCTTCGATGATCTTTCAACCTCCTCTCTAGATAGGCCTTTTGTTAGTGGATCCGATACGTTATCTCTTGACTTTACGTAGTCAATAGTGATAACCCCACTAGAGAGTAGTTATCTAACAGTATTGTGTCGCCGTAAAATGACGCAATTTTCTGTTATACATAATGCTCCTTGCTCTATCTATTGCCGCTTGGCTATCATAATGTATAGATATAGGTGCCAAAGGTTTGGGCCAAAATGGAATATCTTTCAAGAAATTTTGGAGCCATTCAGCTTCTTCACCGGCCTTGTCTAAAGCTATAAATTCAGATTCCATTGTAGAGCGGGCAATGCATGTCTGTTTTGATGGATTACAAAACACTGCTCTTCCATCAACAGTGAAAACATATCCACTCGTGAATTTAACTTCAGATAATCCAGTGATCCATTTTACATCACTATATCCCTCAATTACTGCGGGATATTTATTATAATGTAAAGCATAGTTTTGGGTGTATTTTAAATACCCCAAGACTCATTTCATTGCCATCCAATGAGTTTGATTGGGATTACTCATGAATCGACACAGTTTGCTAATAGCACATGATGTATCTGGACGTGTACAATTCATAATATACATCAAACTTCTCAAAACTCGTGCATAGTCCAATTGTGAGTCACTTTCACCTTCATTCTTTTGAAGGGCAAAACTTACATCAATTGGAGTTTTTGCAACATTGAAATTTAAATATTTAAACTTATCAAATATCTTTTCAATATAATGTGACTGTGATAATGCTAGACCTTGTGGAGTTTTATGGATCCTAATTCCTAAGATCAAATCAACAACCCCTAAATCTTTCATGTCAAATTTGCTAGCAAGCATACGCTTCATAGCATTCACATCGGCAATATCTCTATTCATTATCAACATGTCATCAACATATAAACAAACAATGACTTCATGATTTAGAGTATTTTTAATGTAAACACATTTGTCACACTCATTAATCTTAAATCCATTTGCCAACATTATTTGGTCAAATTTCGTATGCCATTATTTAGGTGCTTGTTTAAGTCCATAAAGTGACTTCACAAGTTTGCACACTTTTCTTTCTTTATCAGGAACTATGAAACCCTCAGGTTGTTCCATGTAAATTTCTTCCTCCAATTCTCCATTTAATAAAGCCGTCTTGACATCCATTTGATGGATTTCAAGATCATACACGGCTGTCAATGCCACTAACACCTGAATAGATGTTATCCTTGTTACCGGCGAATATGTGTCAAAGTAATCAAGGCCTTCTTTCTGTCTATATCCTTTGACCATAAGTCTTGCCTTATATTTGTTAATAGTGCCATCAGCTTCCATTCTTCTTTTAAAAATCTATTTTGATCCTACAGGTTTATTTCCAGGAGGAAGATCTACCAATTCTCATGTATGGTTATTCAAAATTGATTGAATCTCACTATTGATTGCCTTTTTCCAAAATGCTGAATTAGAAGAAGACATTGATGATTTAAATGTTTGAGGCTGATTTTCAAGCAAGAATGTCACAAAATCTGGTCCAAAGAAAGTAGATATCCTTCGACGTTTGCTACTCCTTGGATCCTCTTCGGTAGGTTTACTTTCCTTTTATTCTTCTCGTGGTCGTTTAGATCTTTTACTTGAGGAATCACATTCTGTTTTATACAGATAAATATTTTCAAAAAATTTAGCATTATCTTATTCAATTACCGTATTAATATAAATTTTGGGATTGTCCAATTTGTGAACCAAAAACCGACAAGCTTTGCTATTTATAGCATAGCCAACAAAAATACAATTCATGGTCTTTGATCCGATTTTTACCCTTTTTAGAAAAGGAACTTGGACTTTTTCTAAACACCTCACACTTTGAATATTTCAAGTTGAGTTTTCTTCCTTTTCATAGTTCATATGGAATAGATTGTATTTTGCTGTGGGGCACCCTGTTGAGTATTCGATTAGCTGTAAGGATAGCTTTCCTCCACAAGTTCTGTGGTAAATCGGAACTTATTAATAAAGCATTCATCATTTCTTTTAATGTTCGTTTTTTCCTTTCCGCAACTCCATTTGATTGTGGTGTGTAGGGGGCAGTAGTTTGATGAATAATTCCATATTCTAAACATATCTCTGCAAAAGGAGATTCGTATTCACCACCCCTATCACGTCTAATCATTTTTATCTTTTTGTTCAATTGATTTTCCACCTCGTTCTTGTATTGCTTAAATGCATCAATTACTTCATCCTTACTATTAAAAATATACACATAACAATATCGAGTGCAATTGTCAATAAAAGTTATAAAATATTTTTTTCCACCACGAGTTGGTGTTGACTTCATATCACAAATATCTGTGTGAATCAATTTTAAGGGACTAGAATTTCTTTCAATAGATTTATAAGGATGCTTAGCATGCTTAGATCAACACATACTTGATATTTTGATTTATTGCACTCAAAGTTAGGCAATACATTTAAGTTAATCAGTTTTCGCAAGGTTTTATGATTGACATGTCCTAAACGTGAATGCCATAAATTATTTGACTCAAGTAAGTAAGAAGAAGCTTGAACTTTATTATCATCAACAACCATTATATTTAGTTTGAAAATACCCTCAATAAGGTAGCTTTTTCCTAAATACATTTCATTCTTACTGACAACTACTTTGTCTGAAACTAGAACACACTTGAATCCATTATTGATAAGAAGATCGGCAGAAACCAAGTTCTTTCGCATTTCTGGAACATGATAAACTTTGTTCAGCGTCACCACCTTGTTGTATGTCATTTTCAGAAATACTCTACCATATCCTTCAACCTTAGCCATTGCAGAATTTTCCATACAGATAGTTGCATCAGGTGCAATAGGGTAATAATTAGCAAAGGCTTCACGGACTGCACAAACATGCGACGTAGCTCCTGAATCAAGACACCATTCTTTGAGATTTACTACCAGGTTGCATTCCGATAGCATTGCACACAGATCATCCATGCCTTCTTTATTCTCCACCATATTGGCTTGTCCCTTTCCCTTGTCTTTTTTCGGGAGATGACAATCTAGGGCTTTATGGCCAGCTTTTCCACAATTGTAACAATTGCCCTTGAACTTTTTCTTGTTCTGCTCCTTATTCTTTCTAAAATATTTCTTCCTTTTCTTATTTTTTGGAGCAGCATCTTCAACGATGTTCGCTCCCATAATCATTGAATTTCCACGCGACTTTTTTTGGCTGTTTTGTTATCTTTCTCAATCTTGAGACGAATCACAAGATCTTCCAATATCATTTCCTTGCGTTTGTACTTTAGATAATTTTTAAAATCTCTCCACGAAGGAGGCAACTTTTCTATCATTGTAGCTACTTGAAATGCTTCATTAACCATCATGCCTTCAGCAATAAGGTCATAAAAAATAAGTTGAAGTTCTTGAACTTGGGTTCCAACGGTTCTGCTATTTATCATTTTATAGTCTAGAAACTTGACAACCATAAATTTTTTCAAGCATGCATCTTCAGTCTTATACTTCTTCTCAAGTGCATCCCACAGTTCTTTAGAAGTTTTCGTAGCACTGTAGACATTGTAAAAATCGTCATCCAAAGCACTTAGGATGTAACCATTTCATAAAAAATCCGTCTGTGTTCATGCCTCAGTAATCATAAATTTTTCGTTGGCCGACATATCAGCAGCATGAACAGGAGGGTCTTTATTAGTGAATTTCTGCATACCGAGAGTGGTAAGCCAAAAAAATACTTTTTGCTGCCATCCTTTGAAGTTGGCTCCAGAAAATTTCCCTGATTTTTCTGCCGGTGGCACAGCAGTGTGGCTTGTTGCAGCAACAGTCGCAGAAGTAGTAGCAGTTTCACTTGCCATTTCTTTTTACTGTCAAAATAGACAAACTGTCTTAATATTTTAAAATATCAGACCTTTTACAACAATAATGATGAAGTTTTTATACTCTTCAAATCGTTGTACAAGTATGAACTTTAATATTCCAACGAAGTTTTTATATTCTTCAAGTCCGAATATTTATTTCATACAGACTAGAAAACCACACACGTTTTAGTCTCCAAAATAGAATATAGTTTAATCAGAAAAAAATGACAATAATTTTCTTAAGATTGTTAGTAAATTGTATTGAAAACAAATGATGAAACAACAACAATAAATTCTAAAATAAAAGACAGAACCATAACAGAAACTGAAAATAAGAACAGTGTCTGAAAAAATTATGTAAGAACAAGAAACCGAGCCCACTGAATGCACAGTGTGTCCTTAAGAAAATTATTCCCCTCAATGTACCTAAGGTTTTGGAATCTTTTCTCCCAAGATAAAGCGATTTACTCACCAAAATAGCGGTACAACAAATTATGGTTGCTGCGAACCACTCGAAGGCAGTATATCACACGAGTTTTTAAGAAGTGCAGAAAAGAAGAAGAAGAAGAAGATGTCTATCAGAAATTTTTGTAAGGAACATTCTGAGGATCAACTGATATATATAGCCTATTTGCAGCTTTTAAGAAAAAGTATCTGTTGGAAAAAGATTTGCCTATTGAGAAAAGATTTGCAACTTTTCGGACAAGGTTGCAACCTTTCAGAAAAATTCCGTTGGAAAAATAGAGGGAAATATTTTAAATTAATTCGGGAAATTTGGTCCAAAAAGATTATCAATCAATCAGATCAATTGACCAAATCCAAATCCAAATCCAAATCCAAATCCAAATCCAAATCTAAATCCGAATCCAAATCCGAATCCGAATCCGAATCCAAACTACTGAGGCTATTTTCTGGCGCTATAGTGGCGTCGGGCGCCACTGGAGCACCAAGCCTAAATTTCCTGCAGTGGTCGCCCAGGCCTGGAATTTCTGCAGTACTGGTCTGTAGTAAAATGGTCATAACGTTTGACTCCGAACTCCAAAAATTGCAATCTTGATGGTGTTGGAAAGAAGACTCAAATACCTTTAATTTGGTAGGTCGTGGTCCACCCATTTCATTATATTCTAGGAGATATGGTCGTTTGAAGTTGACCCTTATACTAACTCATCCGAAAACTTAATCGATTAGAATTTTTTTGACTCGGTTTGGTGTTAGAGATCCCTTATGACCCCTAAACACATCCAACACACTTCAAATACTTAGAAATTAATCCTAACTCATATATATAATTACAAGTCCTTCGGTTCGAATCTACACACACGTGGAGAAATGTTCGAGTCTTTGCAAAAAAAAAATTCGGGGTGTTACAATTCGGATCCCACCTTCTTCTGAAAAAAGGGAAAGAGAAGGATCTTTTTCAGTGAATCCCTCTTGATATAAAAAATGACTTCCGATAGACGAAAAAAACTCAACGGTCTAACCTAACCCCCAAGATAAACCCCAATCGAACTAAAGGCAAGTGAGATAAAGAAAACAATTGGCCTATAAATAAATTGATAAATAACTTTAAAATAGATGCAAATAGAAAGCCATATATCTTGGTACCTTGATTACATTATTAGACTTTTTTTAATCACAACCGACGCTCATTAGTTTTATTCCTATAACTATAAATAGAAGTAAAAGAACACTACAAAAGAGATGATTGTTCACAATTACTCCCCTAGTCAATCCTAACAGCTAATTTACAACCCAACTTCTCCTCACACACACACATACATTATATATCCGGAGAAGAAAGAAGAGAATTTTGTTCCAATTAAATTTTGTAATCAAATCAATGGCTGAAATAGAGAGGTGTGATGAGGAGATGCCTAGAGTTATACACTTCATGGGGTCTGTTGTTGAAAGAGTGGCAGAATCAAATGATAGATATAGTGGCCAAAAGGTGTCGATATTTGATGGACTTACTAGGCCTACAATTTCTGTTCAAAGTTATTTGGAGAGGATATTCAAATATGCCAATTGTAGCCCTTCTTGTTTCATTGTGGCTTATATTTATCTTGATCGATTCTCACAGAGGCAGCCATTGTTGCCAATCAATTCTTTCAATGTTCATCGCCTACTCATCACTAGTGTCTTGGTTTCTGCTAAATTCATGGATGATATGTGAGTTCTCTTCGCTTTGTTTTCAAATTTCTTAAATAAATTGAATCCATTTAACATCGATCTTAAACATAATATGTTAGAGTTATGATTTTAGCTAAGTTGTCTTAGCAAACACATTATTTGTACATATGCACAAAACATAGAACAGAGCTAAGAGATATTTTTTTTTCCAGAGCTCTTGCTTCCCATCTTTCTATACTTGGAAAATAATTATTTTAAATTTCTCCTTTTACAATTTAGGCATATATAGGATAATGACTATAATAAATGAAGGGGGTTGGAAAACAGATACTTTTAGAAAGTATAACTTAAATTTGCTCTCTCCAACTTAATTATTATGATTTGATTTCAGAATGCCCATAGACAGATAGACTCCTGCTGTAAGTTTCTCTGAAAAAGGCTTTTACATCTACAAAATTGCTAGTACAAATTAGTGAAATCATGATTTTTCTAATTATTTTGGACTTCCAAAATAATCATGAAAACCATTGACTTGAAACTCGTGCTGCACAGTATGAAAGCTCTTGCGAAAAGAGTAGTTTCTAAGCATCATTTATCCTGACTTTGACATAATTGGTTAACTTACTAATTCATCCAACTTCGTTGACCTTAATTGCCTTGTTTTTAAACAAAGACTAATTCCATTTATCATAGATAATTACCTACTCAAAGATATGTGAAAATCACGTAAGGCCAAAAATAACTAGATAATATCTTCTGATCTGTCTAAGTCTTAATAGACATAATTATCTTTGATAAATAAAATTATTGATAATTGTATTAGAAAAAAATAATGAATACTAAATAAAATAATCGAGTAACACACGACCTAACACGCACATCAAAACTATTTTTTTTTAAAAAGCGTACAAGGTGAAGAGTAGTAGAAACATGCATTTAAACACCAAGTTGCCGACGCCGTCCTGAAGTAAAAGCACTGTTAAATAAGAACATGTGAATTTTGGACATGTCCATGTTTCAAATCCAGACAAAATCACCTTAGATGGGATGTGCTGTCTTTTGTCTGCTGACCCTCCCAAAGTTCCTATGACAATTAATCCCTCAATCTCAATTTATGTTGAATCGCTTGATTTAAAACAAATTTTTTAAAAAAATAAAAAAATGAAATTTGTGGTTTGAAATACTTTTTAATTATTTGTGTAGTTATAAATCGTTTCACTAATGATAACAGGAGAATTTTAAAGTTAAATTGTTTTGAATTATAAAAATGTGACATTTTGGGGACAGAGTAAAAAAAAAAGTGTCACATAAATTGAATAGAAAAAGTATTTAAATGGGTACTTAAGTTACTATTAATTAAGCTGGACTCTATATTAATGATTTATGTAAAATTATTGTCATAGTTAAATATTAATTTATAACGATATATAGGTCCCCTTCTAGTTTAAATTCGCCTGAGCTAATTTAACTGTTCTAATTAATTAAATACGCTTTGCAACTTTTCTAATGAAATGTCTCGTATTTGAATTCTAGGAATAAAAGAATTTTTGCTATGGAGTATTCTTTTTTTTCTTGAATGCGTCCTATAATCTAGATTAATAGGATTAGTGCTTTCTGAATGCTACATAATTATAACAACAACAACAATAACCTAATGAAATCCCACACGTGGGGTCTGGAAAGGGTAAAATGTACGCAGACCTAACTCCTACCGAGCTACATAATTATAAATGGATTTAAAAAAACTTACCTCTTCCTTTTTCGTCGGTTGATCCTTCTATTTTTTGGTTTCTATTTTTTTTTTAACGAAATGATTTTTATGAGTGGACTATCCAATTGTAGATCTGAAAGCTTGATGTAGAAAGGTATTATTAGCTGTCATTCAACAATTTAAATTACAACTATAATATGCTTTCAGTAGCTTTCGACTTAATTCCTTGGTGTGAAGTTTATAATCAGTGATCGGCCCCCACCACTCCCAACAATCTAATTAAGACGATTTTACATGACATTATTATATTTAAGATATTAAACAATCTATTTGTCATAGTTATCTCAAAATAATTATGATTTAAGGTACTATGACATTTTTATCTAAAAAGTTGGATTAGCTAGCTCAAAGGTTGTTTAATAAGATACTAAGATTTATACTGAATTTCTCATAATGTACGTATGTCATTCATTTGGGAACACGTGAAACATAAAGTTGATTGGAGGAGTAAATATTTCCATTTTTTTGTATCTCTGTGTCGTGTATTGGATTTGGGATCGACTAATCTGAATTTGTCTTTAGGAGTAATATAATGGCCCTTATGAAAGAATGAATATGTCCTCTCGATTCAAATCTAAAACATCTTGATTAAGAATGTTTATATATAGAGGGTTACTTACCATAATGTTTCGCTTTTGGCAATAAATATTTCAATTGTTGTGAATTTGTTGAAAATACAATTAAATAATAAAAATATGCTCTCTTTAATAATTTAAGCTTTGGGACGAGATGGTCATACACTTTAACATAGTGTCAGAGCAGATATAGGTCCTGAGATCTAATCTCACTGTCACCCATATCAAAAAACAATTTCACCATGCTTGGTTAATGAAAAAAAAAATACATGTTGCCTTGAAAGTTACAAAATCTTTATTCTTACTTGGAAGTTTGGTTTTGGCAGATTTTACAATAATGGTTACTATGGAAAAGTAGGAGGAATAAGCACAAGAGAGATGAACCTGCTAGAAGTGGACTTCTTATTTGGAATAGGGTTTCAATTAAACGTGACTCCCACAACGTTCCACACCTATTGCTCTTATCTCCACACTGAGATGTTGATGCTTGAAATTCCAATGCCTCTCAAAATTGACAACCAACAATATTGTTGCATCAATGACGATGAATCCTCCACTCATAAGCTAGCTATTTCACAAATAATACAAAAATTACTGGACTAATTTTGTCACTAGCTTGGTCAAGATTCTATACTCCTTGGCCGGCCTTATCAAGTTGTAAACAAGAATTATACATGTTGCAACTTTATGGATTCTTGATGTTCCATTTTTGAACGTTTTCTTAATGAGTTTTGCCGCAGAATCGGACTTTCCTCAATTAATTTGAGATTTTGGGTTAATCATCTTTTTATTAGTTCTGACAAAAAGCTTTATCTGTCTATAATAAATAGAGTTAGTAACTTGAAACATCACAAGACATATAACATATATACTATAACATTGAAATTTACGGTTTAATTAATGTTAGTTTTATAAGTTAGACTATAAACTGATAAAGTGCTTCAGCTAATATCATATAAAAATTTAATGAAGTTGTAGTAGTACTTTTTCTTATAAAACATAACCTGGAACTTTTTTTTTCATTCAAAAACTTATCACCACTTCTAAACGCGCCTACGACGACGTGTGATTGGGAGCTACAATATACTAAGGCATCTAATTTTTTGTTTCTCTATGAAGGCATCTATTTGACAATTTCATTTTTTTGTCACACAAGGCTATTTGGATTCAAGGACCACAGTAGAAAATAAAAAATAATGGTAGCTTTAAGATTAAAGTGGAGTTGAGAAAAATGGACCATTCAAAATCCAAAAGGAATCACTTTTTGTTTGCTAGTCTGTATTTGGAAATTTTTCGCATGCTTGTGTTTTTGGATGATTGCGCTATGTTATTACTAATTTGAAATTTCGAGTCTTTTTAAAAGGGCCCAGGGAGGTCACAGTTCGCAAAAGATATCTTAATTAGTGTGGTATATAGAGCCCGTTTGGATGAAGCTTCTTTTTAGCTTTTGGACGTGTTTGCCTAATGCTTACTTTAAGTCATAAAGTTCTTAAAGTCAGTCAAAAATGAAAAGTTAGGATTTCTAACTTTTTTTTAAGTGCTTAAAGTCATTTTCTTTGACCATAAAAATTACTTTTATATCCCTTATATTTTAACTAAATTCCTAAACTACCCTTTTTATTCTTTTAACCCTAAAATTCACATCATTTTTCTTATTTAAGCACTTTTATCCAAACACTCAACTGCTTATTTATAAAAATAACTTTCAGCACTTCAAAGTTCTAAAAACACTTCATACATAAAAGTTACTTTTTTTAAACTCATCCAAACGGGCTCATAGAAGAATTATAAAAGATTGATCCTAATTACAAAAAGACGCCAAAATATAGCAACAAGATTTGCACATAATGTGCATTTTCAACAAAATTCAGAACATTAGAAATTTTAAATATATATTCACAAAATCTAATAGAATATATGCACTCATCTATCTGCATCACTATTTTTTTTTTATTAAAAACAAACATGGATCAGGTGAATGCAAGCTATATAAACTGAGTTGTAAAAGCAAAATAGATGCAGTTCAAGTAATCACAAAGCATTATTAGATTCTAGACAGCAAGAAAAAATTGAATAGGCAAGTGGACAAGTTTGTCATTGATGAAGCATTGAAGCTAAATTCAAATTTGTGAATATCTTGAGGAGCTTTTATCTCAAATTGAGATGAATTAGTGCATATTTAATGAGTATTTGGATCAAATTTCATATTAAATTTTGAGGTTGGAGAACAATTTCAGGTAGGTAACTTGTATATCATGTGTATATCACATGTATATTATGTGTATAATACTGATGCAGATGACACACACAAAATATACAAATTATACGCATATCATATAATGATATACATATGACATACACGATATACACAAAACAACAAAGACATTATGCTTTATGCCACAAAAAATCCATTACCCTCATTTTTCACATATCCTTTGGAGCGCATCACCGCAAAAAGTCTATCACAGTTCCATCTAGGGGTGTACATGACCGAATTGGCTCGGGTTATTTAAATATTAAATTAAATTATTTGTATTGGCTTTTTAAATCTATAAATCAAATCAAACTAAGTAAATTTAAATTTTTCAACCTCGGATTTTTTTTTGGCTTTTTGGATTGCTCGAGTTTTTGGGTTTTTTCGATAAAGTATTCATACCAACATATAATTAACTTGTGTTTCAAATATTTTTTTAGTCCTACTAAAATACAACTATTTAAGATGTTTTTTAAGAAAATAAAATAAAATATGAGATGAATGACGACACTAAAGTATTTAACAAAAATAAAATGAAATCGCCTAAAGTAAACATTGTAAATTAATATGTCATAATGAATATGATCATTATTTAAAATAAGTCTAATAAGTATTAACTACATGATTAAACATTAAAGAAAAACTAAAATTAGGTTATATATTTTAATTGTCTAGACCAATGTAAATTAAAGAACTAATATTCAACATTATTGTCATTCTTAGTGTTGATTAATTTTTTTTTATATTAGCATTAGTATTGATTTAATTTTGATATAAGTTTTATTAGAATTAGTAATATCTATAGACTATAATCTTCATTGTACCACTCAAAAATTCTAAGTTTCAAACTTGAAATAATATATTAAAAGATAAAAACTATGAAAAAGTCTTAAGAAATATTTATAAATTATATCAAAGTAAATATTTTTATGTATAAAATAAATTTTATTAAAAATTATATATGTAATGTAGGGTGGTTTGATCTCGGATTAACTTTTTTTAGTTTAAATCAAACCAACCCAAATATAATCGGATTTTTCTTCTAATATCAAACCAACTAAAACCAAATGACTAATTAGTTTTTTTTTCCAATTTAATTCAATTTGCGTTTAATTCGTTTTTCGGTTCGATTTAGTAGTTCCATCATAACAATTCAAAAATCATTTCAATAAAAAAAAATGATATTGTCAAAGCACAGCATAACCATTCAAATTTGACCCCCTTGTCGTCATGTATAATATTTCATGATCAAGTCAAAGCACTGCATAACCATTCAAAATTACTCTGTTTATCCGTTGCGATAACAATGCTATCAAAATTGATTTATATTTCTTTTTATCTAATTTAACCCACTTTATATATAATTTAACATTTTTCTCATTCCTTAGCCCAACCTTCACATGGTATTGATGATTGATCAAAATTTCACAAGGCCTAAAAGAAAGGGAAAATAACATAGATCTCACTAGTTTGGTCAATTACCTTCTTTTTTTTTCTTTCTGAATTTGTGATATTACGAATACTATTCTAATTTGCACCTCGAATACATGTATCTGATGCATACAGATACATGTATCTCGAATATATGTTAGCCAGATACATGCAATTAAGTGTATTTAAATAAGAAATGTAACTGAAAGACATGATTTAAGGAGAAAATCATGTGTAATTTAAAGTATCTCGCGTTATCACAACTCCTAAAAACTTCAAAACATTCAAAATCCCTTCTAAATATTTTTAGAGAATTAGCAAACTTTACACTTCTTCTCTGAAATTATTCTCCAATAATTGAGCTTTTTTATTTCAACAATGAAAAATATCTCTGTATTATTAAGAATCATATATTTGGAATACATGTACACTTTATCAGATACAATTCATGTATATACATGTCCAGATACAAGAATCATGTATCTGAATTTAATGGCAGATACGTATACACGTTCAGATTCCCCATTACTTGAGAGATACAACTCAGATACACAACTAAAGATATTGTTTACCCTATTCATAAACTCTTAATCAGATGCATGTGTATACCTGGCAAATACATGAAATCTTAACTCAAATATGTACATTGCTACTGCAAAAAATATATATGAGTATTTACTACACATTAGATACATGTATCAAATACCATATAATCTTAATTAACATTACTAATTATTAGATACACATGTATATGATAATAATATTCTATCAAATAAAACTAGGTACATGAAATGAGAAATAACATTATCAGATATATGCCATTATATTAGATACAAAAAAAAAGATTCAAAATCTTAGAGGCTGAAAGATACATAACATAATTAAATCAGATACATATAGTGAGTTTTCACAATCACATTTAATCCATCTAACATTCAAAAAAGGGAGAGAAATACAATTGATAATGAACGTATACTGTTAATTATGCATAAATATTGCATTTTCTTACATGAATGTTTGAATCAACATCTTGCTCGGCTTGTGTATATGGGTTTTGGGCTGTATCCATCCTAGCACGCAGACCTTTGCATAGTTGTTGCATTTTTACTTAACATTTTGATGCTTGGATGTATTCTCCGATACAATATCATTCGATGAAGCTAAACCAACAAACACGGAAGAGGGCCTTGCAATAGATTGTTCTTAATTAAATTCAAAATAGATGAAGGTCTATTTTTAATAGATTCATGGTGATTTGTTGTACCTCTATTGATAATCTTCTTGCTTAAAGAATCATTAGTCATTAAAGTATATTAAAAATATCTTAACTTAATGAAGTTTCAATAATTTAATATAACTATTGAAAATTAGAAGAAAATATAATTAAAAGCTATAAGAAATCAAATACATGACTTGAATAATGGTTGAATCAGTTACAATACAAACATCAACAATCAGATTGTATTTCTCCATTTTTTATTGAGATTTTGATGGTTTAGTGAAAAAGATTGTGTGAGGGAGAAGGAAGAGAAAGAATTGGGAGATGAATATGGGATGAGATATTGAGGAGAGAGAGTGTGTGGATTAGGATTGAAGATGTAAATTGGGAGATAGATTATACACAATTGTTTTATTTTTGGCTTATTTTATAGGGAGTGGTGTATCTCATTTTAAATATGGTATAAAATTCTTAAATAGTGAATTCTAGGTAATTATTTGAAAATATAGGTAGCATTAGTATTTATGATATGAATGTATGTCTAATTAGGTAGTTTTTTTTTCTGAAAGAAACTTCCTACATGTACACAAGCAGATGCCACAAACCCAAAGCTTATATTTACACAATGATTAACGCTAAAATCAATTGCATCCTTGTACATACCTAAAGTCAAAAACACAAATTATATAAAATTTAAATTTGAATTTGTTAGTTTTTTGGACCAGGTGATCTTCCCATAGATTGAAAACATCAAGAGTTTAAAACATAATTTTGAAGTGACTGAGTGTAGATTTAGGTTAAATTTCATATTAAAATTTTTGAATTCATTAGTTGTTTGAATTGAGTGTTGTTCCAATCTATTGAAAACATCAAGAGGAGATCAAAAGATAAATCTGAAATGAGTTGGAGTAGATTAGAGATAAATTTTAAAAGAAGCTCAAGAAAGAAGACTGTCACTTTTTGTATAATAGTTCATAATATTATTTAATAGTATATATGAATATCTAAACAAATTGTATACATTATAACACATCCACATACATAATGTACTCGTCTTTGTATATAAGTGTACGTATGACATTGTATAAACTTTATAAGTGTCTCCAACTTGTTTAAATAAATCTAGGTCTTCATTAAACGACTCAAATTTTATGAATTACCTCCTTATTTGTTTCTAACAAATCTAAATAACACTTCAATTTTTTTTTATAAAATTGTATTCCAAATTTAAACTCACTTATTTAAATTTATTTAAAAATACTGAATTATCTTTAAAATCTACATTTCACCATCCAAATGCATTGATTTATTAAACTAAAAATTGAATATGATATTTCTTTTGTCCATCTTAATTTCCCCATTTTTTGCCCATGGTCAACTTCCCCGATTTTTTCATTCTACTCCGTACTCTATTTCAATTTATATTTTTTCAAATCATTTAAGTTAGACTCATCTTATTTACCTTTAGAATGCATTTGGATTGACTTATAGGTTTTTTATAAGTTGTTTTCAGTTTTTTTTGAGTATTGGCTAGCCAACTTAACGCTATTTTATAATTAAAATAGCCCAAAAAAATAATTGGATTTGTTTCGCTTAGTTTATCTAAAGCAACCTATAAACTGAAAACTACTTATAAGCTTTAAAAAAATAAGTTGGGGTAGACCAACTTATTTTTTTAAACTTATAAACAGTTTTCAACTTATAAACTGCTTAAAATAAGTTAAGCCAAACAGACACTTATTTTCTTGTTGTCTTTATTGTGTTTCGGTTGATGAATTAGTGGATTCAATTAATATTTTTTCTCCAGCCCTTCTGAATTTGGGAGTGATGATTAATGGAGGTTCAAAATTTGATTGGAGAAGATCAACATCATGTTCTACAGCTTTGAGCCTATTCTTTGTAGGATGCAACTTTGCAATTTTGTATATGAGTCGATAAATGTAATGAACCGTTTAGTTGTTAATTATAGCAGTTCTCAGATATAGGGTATTTGAGTAGAACATACCTAGGATGATACTTGGTAAAAATTTCATACTGGATCAGTTTTTGAGAAAAATTAGGTGTTGTTGGATTTAGGAATAGTATGTAATTCCTGATGTAGGGTTTGATTAATTTGAGATGAGATTATGTTAGTAGAGTATTACTGATTCATAAAAACTTTCAAAACGAAAAATGAATTAGTAGGACTCCGATTATGACAATTTCTACAGTGAGATGTTTCTCTATTGTCAGAAAATTCTAAGTGTGTTGTGAAATGAAAGATTTTGGAAAGACTCCCCAAATCACTGTTAGTCCTCATCATAGTGAGACCCCCGCCGCTGAGGCAGAACCGCTATAGCAGATGGATTTTGTTGTAGCGGTCTCAGCCCATTCGAGGCCTCTATGGAGGCTAATTGTTCGTTGTAGTGGTGCAGGGGCATCATAGTGGCCTTCGTTAGTCTTTTAAATTCAGGTCACATTTTAGACGTTATTTTCTTCCTAACATTCAATGACTCATCCCTAAGCTTGAGAAAGATGATTTTCCACCTGATAGTGCTCTTCCTATCGTCAAGATAAATTTTAACATCGATTACTTCATTAAATTCATGTAATCTTGAGATTGAAAAATTCCTAGACTAGACTATAGGTTCATGAATGATGGAAATTCCTTATATGTCACGACCCAAGCTAGGCCCTAGGTGTGATACGGCGATTAGAATTCCGAGGGACTCCAACCAAGCCTCTTAGTATAGTATTCATGAGCATACCTAAGGTAATTAGGACATAATAAGAATCATCATAAAAGCAGAATCAAATCTAAACATAGATGTCATGAAATAAGAGGAATCAACCCAAAGTAAAATGAAAGGAAGAAAACATAAACTCCATACTATCTAACATGTCTCTACAACTACTATGAATGGGGCATACGACATATTCCTAGCTCACCGACTTAAGAAATAATGTCATAAGGAACAAAGGATAATATAATTTCTTGTCCTTGAATCATGAGGACTCACCAACAATAGGAAGTAAGCTCAATATCTAGCCATGAGTAGAGTGTGCGTGATGATCATCCGACCCTACATTATGATATAATGTAGGTAAAAAATATGCGTTAGTACATGAAATGCACTAAGTATGTGAGAAGCATGCATGAGCAATGGTAGTAGGACATAGTCAATATGGACATGTGATGCATGACCAATATCTTAACATATAAGTAAAACTTGAAAGCATTTGAGAATCGTAAACATGTGGTCAAACATCATAAAACATTCCCATAAGAACTTATAGAACATAACATATACATATGTGAGATATTAATTGTAACCGACATGTAAGATCATGTGAGCTATAACATGGAATTCGATGTAACTCCCACACCGAGAAGAGAGAAGCTACTTGTCAAGGTAGACTCCATATCATAAACATAATATAATCATGAGCTATATATGGATCCATTTGCTAAGACATAAAGGCAAAACCTACAGTGATACATAGTTTACGAACTAATAGTTGCTACTAGGGTTCCCTCATGGATCCCCACCATAAAGTTCGCTCGGTGCTAAGTTAATCCCAATGGAATATATAAAATATAGTTATTAGGAAAGGTAAATCAATCAATCCAACATCATAAAAATATAAAATAAGAATAACTCCTTGAAAATCATGATCATAGCTTGAACTTGTTGATACTTATCTTTCTAAGCATCCAAATCATCATAACTTGCATATTGTGAGAAAACCTTTCACAATTCATGATTTTATACTTGAAATCATACTTGAATCATAATGCATAACTTTCATAAATCATACATAAATCCTTGATCATAAATTCATAGCTTGAAACATGAAATTTATAGCATAATGTGTGGGTCATCGAAAAGCCTACTGGAAATATGTAATTTAACTCAAATCATGCATGAATAGACAATTGGAATTGAAATAAATCTTAATTGAGTTGACTGTAAGACCCCAAAGTCGAAAAGTTGGACCCAAGGAGAAATTCTCAAATTATGGACTGACCTCTTGTTTATGAGTCACTCTACGACTCGTAGATCTTTCTAAGAGTGAGTCCTAAGGGTCCATCTAGGACAAACTTTAGATGGTACCCTACGACTCAATAGGACGAGTCATAGAAGTGTCCATGATTCGTCAAAGTAAGTCGTAACACAACTTTAGAGACTCTTACACTGCAGGATTTTAGACCTGCAGGGCAAGTCATATTTACGACTCATAGTCCTTCAGGCGAGTTGTAGACACAACTCATAGGTTAGGTTCTGATACCCTCAAGTTGGCAGGTTTTGAAACCTACAGGACGAGTCCAAATGGTTAATCATAGTCAAGAAGAAGAGTCGTAGACATGAATCGTATACAAACCTCAGAGATCCCAAGATTTTAGAGTTTTGACTACCTGTAGGATGAGTCGTCTTGATGACTCGTTATTTTTCCTATGATTCATAGGAACCAAGCCGTAGGGTCAAATTCTGAGATTTAATGAAGTATAATTGTGTCTTTTCTCAGGTTCGGTTCAATGTACCTAGACACTATTATAGCCAAGTTCAAATTCTATATAAGTTCAATTCTTCAATTTTCCCTCATTCTAAATCATTCATCTAAATTCTTCTAAGGAAAGAACTCAAGTCTCTCAAGGATTATCTTCAAGTTTCAAGTTAGATTTTTAGATTTTGTCAAGATTTATTCTTAAATTCTAAGTGAATTCAATCAAGGTATGTGAGAATTGATCCATGGGTTCCTTTCACCTATGGAGTCCCAAAGTTTCTCCAAGTTTTTCTCAATTTTCAATGCTTTATTAACCCTAGTTTTGATGAATTGCATTGGGCTGATTCAATTTCTTTTTGAATTATTATCAATAATTATTCTAAGCATGTTTCTACATGAATTGCATGATTTTAAGTTGAATTATGAATGTCCATGCATAAGCTATTTTCAATCATGATTATGAAGTTAAAGATGATTTTCATGAATTGATTATGAGTTCAATGATGTTTAAAGAAAGTTTTTATGAATAAAGTTAAAATTATGGGCATTGTAGATAACAGAGATTTCAAGTCCATTTCTTCATCTAAGGGAGATTCTCAAAGAACTTGGATACATAGACACTGATCTACACTCATTTTTGTGATTTCAATATCGTACGATAATATTACCGTTATCGTCGATGGCTATCTCCTTTCCCGGGCGTTTTGCATAATTACTACTCCCTCCTTCTGTGGGAAGAAAACCCGAGCTCATCGCTCGTTGCTCTATGAGAAGGAAACTCAAAGAGCAATGCCTTCATCTTCCTCGTTGCTCGCGGCTGTTGGTTCATTAAAAGGATTAATTGTTGTGCATGCCAATTTCATTTCCAACTCCGTTCGCCAACAAACTCTTGGTGACCTGTTTCTCCATCGAAGTCTTTCTGGTGCAAACGGAGACGATCTCCTTTTTTTGGCAAATTCATATTGCTGAGAAATCGACTACTCTTCACCATTACAGCTGGAAAACAAAAGCTGAAAAAAATTGTAGTTTGAAAACCTTATAGATCTGTTAGCTTTCTATTCTCTGATTGGTTAGATCTTGTCTTTGAATTTTCTCTTTCATTATTTTATTTTTTTCTATTTTTGTTTAATAACATTTGGAGATTGTGAGTTCCTTTGACTCTATATATGGTTTGAGGTTGGAGTTTCTACTGTCTCTCTCAATTTCGGCGATATCCAAGCGTCGAATTTCAGGCAAATCAGCGACAGGCAACAACTCATTTACACTGGCATCTCATAATTTTGGGAAACTTTGAGATCCACCAAATTGATACCAAGCACCAGCCGATGTGTACAGTAACTACGAAGTGAATAGTATTTTACGGCGGCAACCAGTTTCATTTCAACTGGAGTTGGTACCTTCGGTTTCCATATCTTTCCTATCTATTCCTAGCTCATATAATTGTAGTTACATTTTGCTGACTTTAAACCATTGAATAATTTATTAGTTCATACGCGTTTTCATTGCTTTGGATAGTAATGGTAGACTAGGGTCATGTTCTCACTCAGAGATGGGGACGGAGATGGGGATGGGGACGGGGACTAGGGTTAGGAGGGGTAAGTAGGTTAAAGGAGCGTCTAGACTGAGATTAGTTTCTTAGAACATTGGTACGTTGACGGAAAAATCCATAGAGTTGGTTAAAATTCTAAAGAAGAGGAAGATTAATATAGCTTGTGTACAAGAGACCAAATGGGTAGGTTCTAAAGCTAAGAAGGTAGATGGGTATAAGCTGTGGTTCTCTGGTAGATCGAAGTATAAGAATGGGGTAGGCATTTTAGTAGATAGTAATTTAAGAGATCAGGTGGTGAAGGTTAGGAGAGTTATTAATAGGATGATGTCGATTAAGGTGGTCGTTGAAGGGATCACGTTGAACATTATTAGTGCCTATGCACCACAAACAGGCTTAAGCGAGGAGGATAAGAGGTGATTTTGGGAGGATTTGGATGAGTTAGCGGGAGGCATACCGCCTACTGAGAAGCTTTTTGTGGGAGGGGATTTCAATGGGCACATCGAATCTAGTTCGGGAGGATATGATGATGTGCATGAAGGCTTTGGCTTTGGGGACAAAAATGGAGGAGGAGTCTCACTTTTGGATTTCGCAAGAGCTTTTGGGTTGGTGATAGCCAATTTGAGTTTCCCAAAAATGAAGGACCACCTGGTATCCTTCCGAAATGCAGTGGCTAAGACTTAGATAGATTTTTTACTCCTTAGAAAAGATGATAAAGGTCTGTGAAAAGACTATAAGGTTATCCCGATCGACAACCTTACGACCCGACATAAGCTCCTAGTGATGGAATTAGGGATCAAAATGATGAGGAAGAAGAGGGTCGAGGATGACTGACCTAGGATCATATGGGGGAGTTTGACCATGGCTAATACCTTGGAGATGGGAGAGAAATTGAAGGATATGGGAGCCTGGGATAGTAATGGGGATGCGAACACTATGTGGGATAAGATGACTAGTTGTATTAGGATTGTAGCAAAGGAAGTGTTGGGAGTCTCGACAGGTAGCCGTGGCCGGCATCGAGGGGACTGGTGGTGGAATAGAAAAGTCCAAGGGAAGGTGGAAGAAAAAAATATAGCGTACGTAAAGATGATAGAAAGCAAGGATGAGATGGAGAAGTGGACGAATAGGGAACTTTATAAGATAGCGAGAAAGGAGGAAAAGTCAGTGGTTTTGACGGCAAAAATGGCAGCTTTTGAACGCCTTTATGTTGAACTAGAAGAGAAAGATGGGGATAGGAAATTGTTTAAACTAGCCAGGGTGCGGGAGTGAAGGGCACGCGATGTGGATAAAGTAAAGTGCATTAAGTACGAGCATGGAAAAGTATTGGTAGAGGAGACCCTTATTAAACAGAGATGGAAATCGTACTTCCATAAACTCCTAAACAAAGAAGGGGACAAAGATATTGTGTTGGGAGATTTGATACATACAAGGAGGCTTCACGATTTTGGGTGTTGCAGGAGTATTTTGGTCGAAGAGGTTAAAGGTGTTGTGCATAGGATGCACTGGGAAAGAGCGACTGGACCTGACGAGATTCCTAGGGAATTTTTGAAGAGCGTGAGCTCGGTAAGTTTGGAGTGACTGACTAGGTTATTTAATGTCATCTTTAGGACAAAAACGATGCCCGAATAATGAAGGTCGAGCATAGTGATCTATTTATACAAAAAAAAGGGATATCCAGAGCTGTAACAACTATAGAGGTATCAAGCTTCTAAGCCATACTATGAAAGTGTGGGAAAGAGTGGTGGAGATGAGGGTTAAGAGAGGCGTGTCTATTTCAGAGAACCAGTTCGGATTTACGCCGAGATGTTCAACTACAGAATCCATCCATCTTATGAGAAGACTAGTGGAGCAGTATAGGGAGAGGAAGAGGGATTTGCATATGGTATTCATCGATCTAGAAAAGGCTTACAATAAAGTTCCACGAGAGATACTATGGAGATATTTGGAGGCTAAAGGTGTACCTATGCGTATATTAGGGTGATCAAGGATATGTATGAGGGTGCCAAAACCAGGGTAAGGGCAGTAGAAGGGGACTCAGAGCACTTCCAAGTTGGGATGGGGTTGCATTAAGGATCAACCCTTAGTCCGTTTTTATTTGTCTTGGTGATGGCAAGATTGACGCAATAAATTCAAGGTGAGGTGCCATGATGTATGCTTTTTGTGGACGTCATAGTCCTTATCTATTTGATTGGAGACATACCTTGGAGTCTAAAGGGTTTAAGATGAGTAGGACCAAGACAAATTACCTAGAGTGCAAGTTCAGTGAGACACCTCAGGAAGTTGGCACAGAAGTTAGGCTTGGTGACCAGGCCATCCAAAAGAAAAGTAGTTTCAAGTACCTTGGGTCTGTCATGCAAGGTAGCAGGGAGATTGATGATGATGTCACACATTGTATTAGGGAAGGGTGGATGAAATAGAGGCTCGCTTCCGGTGTGCTATGTGACAGGAAGGTGCCACCACAACTTAAGGGCATGTTCTACAAAGTGGTGGTTAGACCGACTATGTTATATGGGGTGGAGTGTTGGCCAGTTAAGGCCTCTCACATTCAAAAGATAAAAGTAGTTGAGATAAGAATGTTGAGATGGATGTGTAGGCATACCAGAAGCGACATAATTAGAAATGAGGCTATTCAAGATAAGGTAGGAGTGGCCTCGGTGGAAGACAAAATACGGGAGATGCGACTGAGATGGTTTGGGCATGTGAAGATAAGAGACACAAATGCCCAGTGAGGAGGAGTGAGAGGTTGTCCATGGATGGTTTCAGAAGAGGTAGGGGTAGGCCGAAGAAATATTGGAGAGAGGTGATTAGACAAAACATGACGCAGTTATAGCTTATCGAGGACATGACCTTAGATAGGAGGGTGTGGAGGACCCATATTAGGGTAGAAGGCTAGTACATAATCTCGTTATTCTTACCTAATAGTAGGCGCATTAGCGCACTTTAATTTCTTTTGTGGAGGACTCAGATTAGGATAAAAGTCTAGGTGACTTATCCTTACACCATAGTAGTTGTAGTTCTGCTCATTGTTTATTGCCATTTGATTTCTGCATTGTATTGCTGTTTATAGGTGTAGGGCCATTGTACTTTAATTATCTTATTTATTTATAGTAGTTAATGCCTCTTTCTTTTCATACTATTTCTACCATGACTTTCTCACTTTTGCTATTCCTTGTTCTCATCTTATTTTTGATATGCTTGTTTCTATCTGACCTTTTATCTTGTTTTCCTCTCTTGAGCCGAGGGTCTTTCAGAAATAACCGCCCTATCTTTCAAGGTGGGAGTTAGGTCTGTGTATACTCTACCCTTCCCAGACCCCACATGGTGAAATTATACTGGGTTTGTTGTTGTTGTTGTAAAGTTGAAATTATGATTTAATGATGAAGTTATGATGATGATCAATTATGATCAAAGATAGTTATTATGGTGTGATAAGTACAATTCTCACACAATCATGTTTAAAGATGGTGATAAGGACAATTCTCACAGAAGATATTGATTCCTATGAATCACTAAAGTTAATGAGTTACTCCTAACATATTTCACAAAGATGGATTGATAGGTAGTTACTATCTTTTCCTATAATGGTTATGATTATGTTTTAATAAATTCCATTGGGATATTGACTAAGCATCGAGAGTAATTATAGGTGGGTTCGTTCCGCTAACGCAGTTAGTTACCCAAGGAAATCCTAGTAGCAACCTAGTGTCCCAAACTACGTATCCCGCATAGGATTGCCTTCATGGCGTAACTAGTGGATTCACATACAACACAGTTAAGTTGAGTTGAGTACCATGATAGAGTACAGCCTGGAAAAGTAGCCTCCTCCTTCTCGATGTGGGTATCATCGAACTCCATATTATAGCTCGCATGGTCTTAAGATGTCGGTTAAAGGTCTTATCCCACAAAAGTTGAATGTTAAGCTATGAGATTTTTGTCACGCCCCGGGAGGGTACCCTAGGCGTGACCGGCACTTGAAAGCCATTTCTGGCCTTCAAGAAAATCACCTAGTCCAGTCACACTTTTATTCATTCACATTCTCTCAGCGAAAGACTCAAATATAGGCATATTGTTCCTATTATAGGGCCGAAGGCCAAACACTATCAAATCGACAAACAAGTATAATAAAACTATTCAAAATAACAGTCCAACATTCCCACACTCTGGTCTATGAAGCCTCTATCAATAATGTAGGAGGTGCCAATGAAAAGCCCATGGCTACCAACAAGCAAAAATAAAGGAAACAAAACAAAACTATAAAGAAAGTCTTGGCATCCTCCGGAATCTAGGAGGGCTCACCAAGTAGCTGGGAGTGTGTAGATCTTCAATGATGCGTCGGTTGATGATTTCTGGTACCTGTCTCTGCATCATGAAATGATGCAGGCCAAATGGCGTCAGTACATAGAATGTACGAGTATGTAAAATGGTCAAATAATACAACATCAGAAAAGGGTCAAACAATCTCGGAAATATCAACTCAGAAGGAAGGAAACAACTCAATCAAGTGTCCTAAGTCTAACAAGAAATGGGTTAGACGGAACCAAATCACATGCCTCTAAACTCAAACCGACTCAGAGTACTATCAATACCTAAATGGGAGTTTCTCTTATCCGACAACCATCACTTATGAGCCAGTGATAGTACAACAAACCGACGTTATTGTCACGTCCGTCCATACCTTGCTAGGGTATGAACGCGTCACCAATCATGGATTCCATCGATCAGTCAAGTCCTATCATTTCAGGACAATAAGATGGGAAATATTTGACTTTAACGGTTCAATCCCAACGGGAAGCATCCGACTTTAACGGTTCCATCCCTACCTACGTTGGCAGCGTAGTTTATGGGGTTCGAGTATGGACTATACTCTTACCTGCTTCGGTGCTCGATACTCCTCCTATGACTCTATGCTCATAAGACTCCATTTAATCATCTCAAACAAGTCATCACAGCTAGTCTTATTTAGGACTTTGCTAACTCATCGACTCTATCCTCACTTCAACTCAATCAAGTCATAACGGCAAGTCTCATTTAGAACCTTGCCAACATCATCGACTCTATCCTCAATTCAACTCAATCAAGTCTATCTTAGGTGCACATTTATAGAAACCTACAACATAACCAACCATTTCTCTTCTCATTCATCACATCCTTAGGACTCATCACAACTCCAAGATTTTTAAATCAACAATTCAAGAGGAATAACACATTTAAGGAAATTGACATATTTAACATAATCACATGGTTAAGGAAATCAACAAAGTATGTTAACAACTCATCTCCATCGACTCATGCTAACAAGAAGATTTTAGGAATTTCTTAGCTCAACAACATCAACATAATAGGAATCAATTAAATAGGTGACAAGACTCATTTGAACATAAACCTACCAAGAAACTCCATTCTTACGGACATTTAACCTCAAAGAAAGTATAGGGCACATGGGTGGACTCAACCCATGCTTTGAGTAGCCTTACATACCTTAGTGAAGACTTGAAGAAAACCTTGTTGTTGGGTCTTTAACGGGAAACCTGAATTTCTTGAAGCTCTTGAATGAAATCTTTGGTGGAGAAGGATTAAAGAAGAAGAGAGGGATTTCTAGGGCTTTTAGAGAGAGAGAGGAGCTGAAAATAATGGTCCAAAATGTTCTAAGGCTGATACATATATAATTTGGGAAAATTCCCAAATTGCCCTTTCTCCAAAATTCTGCAAAATAGGCCAAAAACACTCTTGGCGCGATAGTGGCGCGTTGTGCCATTGTAGCGCCAAGTCGATTAGGCTTAAAATCGGCACATCTGCTAGTGGCACGTCGCGCCAAGGACCAAACTACTGAGGTTGTTTTATGGCGCAATAGTGGCGCGTCGCGCCCTTACAGCGCCAAGCCCAAGTTTTCTGGGTTCTAGAAAATAGGCTTGAAAACCCTGCACATCTCGTAGTGGGGCACCACGCCAGGGACCAAACTACTGAGGCTTGTTCCTAGCGCGATAGTGGCGCCTCGCGCCACTGCGGTGCCAAGCCCAGATTTCCAGCGGTTGCAACCCAGGCCTGAAATTCCTGCCGTGCTAGTTCGTCTTAGGATCGTCATATCTTTTGACTCCAAACTCCAAAAATTACATTCTTGGTGGCGTTGGAAAGAAGACTCAATGAACTTTAATTTAATAGGTCATGGGCTACCCAAATTGTTGTCTTTCAAAAGATAGGGTCGTTAGAAGTCGACCCCTTAGACGAACTCATTCTAAAACTTAGCCACGACGAATTCTTGGACTTAGCTTGGTCCTAGGGGTCCTTTGTGACCCCACATCACCTCCAACACTCTTCAATTACTCAGGGACTCATCTTAACTCATGCATATACTTCACAATAATTGAGTTCAACCCTACACGAATACAAGAAGGGTCCGAATCTTAGGAAAATGTTTTGGGGGATGTTACATTATCTCCCCCTTGGGATCATTCATCCTCGAATGATGAGAAATCAGGGATGGACTCAGGGCAAAAATCACAATCAGAACTCAGTCATCAACCAATCAATTTCTCAATTAAAAATTACTATCCAAACTCAAAATGCACAAACGAATTCAAGTCAAGGGAATGAGCATTACCTTTAACATTCTCATTGGTAGGCACAAATAGATGGGGATATTTAGATTTCATATCTTCCTCCGTTTCCCACGTGGCTTCCTCAACAAACTGATTTCTCTACAGGACTTTGACTGAGGCGATCTCTTTGTTCCTCAATTTGGGAATTTGGCGATCAAGACTTTAGACCGGAACCTCTTCATAGGATAAGCTATCCTTAACTCCAATACTATCAATGGGGACTACCAATGAGGGATCACCTAAGCATTTCTTCAACATCGAAACGTGAAATACCGAATGAATAGAGGTGAGCTACGGGGGTAACTCCAACTCATAGGCGACATTCCTAATCCGCCTTGCAATCTGGTAAGGACCAATGTAACGAGGACTAAGCTTTCCCTTCCTTCCAAACCTCATGACACCCTTCATGGGTGACACTTTCAAATATACCCAATCACCCACCTCAAACTCTAAGTCTCTCCTCCTCACATCGGTGTAAGATTTTTGGCGGCTTTGGGCTGTCTTTAGCCTATCTTGAATAAGTCTCACCTTCTCCATGTCTTGGTGAACAAAATCAGGTCTAATCAACTCAACTTCACCAACCTCAAACTACCCAATGGGTGATCTACACCTCCTCCCATACAAAGCTTCATAAGGAGCCATTTGAATGCTTGCATAATAGCTATTATTATATGCAAACTCTATGAGAGGTAAGTGATCATCCCAATTTCCTTTGAAGTCAAGCACACAAGCTCTCAACATATCCTCCAACATCTGGATGGTGCGCCCTGCTTGGCCATCTGTCTGGGGATGAAAGGTCATACTCAAGTTCACCTTCGAACCTAGTCCCTTCTGAAAGGATTTCCAAAATTAGGAAGTGAATTGAGCTCCTCTGTCTGAGATGATAGATAAGGGAATCCCATGCAATCTGATAATCTTCTGAATGTATAATTTTGCATAATCTTCTGCGGTGTCAGTAGTCTTAACTGCCAAGAAGTGAGACTTCGGCAGACCTGTGATAAAGTCCATATTAATCATCTCCCACTTCTATTTCGGGATTTCTATATTTTGAGCCAAGCCACATGGTCTTTGATGCTCAACTTTCACCTGTTGGCAATTCGGGCACTTGGAAATGAATTCCGCAATATCTCTCTTCATCCCACTCCACCAATAGATTTCCCTCAAGTCATGATACATTTGTTTAGCACCCGGATGAATAGAGTATCTGGAACTATGCACTTCGTCCATAATTCTTATGCGCTTTAGCCATAATTCTCTCTCGAAAATAATCGACATCAGGTACACACAACCTATTTTGGTACCTTAACACACCATCTCCCCTTTTGGTAAAAACCATCACCTCTTGTTTGTGAACAACTTCCTTCAATTGGAGAAGGACGGGATTCTGATATTGTTTCTCCTTTACTGCTGCCACAAGTGAGGATGCAGACCCATCCTGGATAGTAACTCCACCTTCGTTGTTCTCTTTCAGACGAACCCCTAATTGGGCTAATTTATGTACCTCCTTTGCCAATTTTCTCCTTCCTTCCTCCACATGGGCAGTGCTACCCATAAACAACCTGCTAAGAGCATCAGCAACAACATTAGCTTTACCTGGATGGTAGAGGATGCTCATATCATAATCCTTGAGTAGCTCGAGCCATCTCCTTTGCCTCAGGTTGAGTTCCTTCTAGCTGAAGACGTATTGTAAACTCTTGTGATCGGTGAACACATCAACATGCACTTCATATAAATAATGGCGCCAAATTTTAAAGGCAAATATCATAGCTACCAGTTCAAGGTCATGAGTTGGGTAATTTCTCTCGTGAACCTTAAGCTGTCTTAAAGCATAGGTTATCACATTTCCCTTCTGCATCAGCACACAGCCCAAACCAACTCTAGATGCATCACAATAGATCACAAAACCCTCTGTTCCATCGGGCAAAGTTAGAACAGGAGCAGTGGTTAGCTTGGTTTTTAATTTCTGGAAACTCTCCTTACAAGCATCGGACCATTAGAACTTAGCCTTCTTTTGGGTCATCTTGGTCAATGGTGATGATATGGATGAGAATCCCTCTCCAAACCTTCGGTAGTAGCCAACCAAACCCAAGAAGCTTTTTATCTCTGTCGGGGATGCGGGTCTGGGCCAATTTTTCACTGCCTCAATCTTTTGAGCATCAACCTGAATACCATCTCCAGATACAATATGGCCTAGAAAAGCCATTGATGCAAGCCAAAATTCATATTTGGAGAACTTTGCATATAATACCTTGTCCTTCAGAGTTTGCAAGACGACTCTAAGATGATGGGCTGCTCCTCCTTATTCTTGGAGTAGACCAAAATATCATCTATGAATACAATCACAAACATAGCAAGATATGGTTTAAATACTCGGTTCAAGAGATCCATAAAAGCTGCGGGGGCATTAGTCAACCCAAAGGACATCACCAAGAACTCAAAATGGACATAGCGGGTTCAAAAAGATGTCTTTGGAATATCACACTCCCTCACCTTCAACTGATGGTAGCCCGATCTTAGGTCTATCTTTGAGAAATAGGTGGCACCCTGAAGTTGATCAAATAAATCATCTATTCTGGGGAGAGGGTATTTGTTCTTTATAGTGACCTTGTTCAGCTGCCTATAATCAATACACATCCTAAGGGACCCATCTTTCTTTTGCACAAATAGGATAGGAGAACCCCATGGTGAGACACTCTCCCTAACGAATCCCTGATCTAACAAGTCTTTCAACTGTTCCTTCAACTCTTTCAACTCAGCTGGAGCCATTCTATATGGAAGGATAGAGATAGGCTGGGTATCAGGAAGGATATCAATCCCAAAGTCGATCTCCCTATCAAGAGGGACTCCCGACAGATCTTCAGGAAAGATATCAGGAAACTCATTGATAATTGGAACCGATTCAAGGGATGGAGACTCAATATTGTCATCTTTCACTTGGATAATGTGATAAATACACCCTTTTGAGATTAGCTTCCTGGTCCTAAGGTAGGAAATAAACTTACTCTTTGGCACGAAAGGACTCCCCTTCCACTATATGACCGCCTTATTCGGGAATTTGAACTTAACAATCTGAGTCCTACAATCAATAGAAACATAACAGACATAAAGCCAGTCCATGCTAAGGATCACATCAAAATCAATCATGTTCAACTCAACTAAGTCAGCCAAGGTATCCCTGTGATGAATTGACACAGTGCAATCTCTATAGACTCTCCTAGCTAAGACGGAATCACTGATAAGAGTAGCTAAACTGAAAGGCTCAAGAAGACATTCAGGAATTTTATTGAATTTACTAGCCACATAAGGAGTCACAAAAGATAGGGTGGCACCCGGATCCATCAAAACATAATAGTCAAGAGAAAAGATTCAAATCATACCCGTCACGATGTTTGGAGAGTTCTCCTGATCTTGACGGCTACCCATGGCATATAGGCGGTTTGTACCTCTGCCCGTACCTGAAGCAGTGCCCCTCTGATTACCTCTAGTAGGTGGTGCGGTGGTAGAATACTGAGCTCTGTTTCCCCCTGTTGGACACTCCCTCTGAAAATGGTCCATTTGGCCGCATTTATAACAACCACCCCTTCCCGCTCTGCACTCTCCCAAGTGGAGCTTATCGCACTTGCCGCATGGTGGCTTCCCTCTCGAACCTTGACCCACGTTATCCTGGGATTGAGAACCCTAGGGTATGACATTCTGATGACTCTGTCCCTGTCGATCATACTTGTTCGGCGGCATAGGTGCACTTGCAGCCGATGAGGCATAACTAGAAGGTCTCTTCTAGAAGAAGGACCTGTTGCCCTTGTTTTGCCTTTATTCATTCTCATGGCCCGCTGATTTTGCCTTCTTGCTCAGATGCACCTCTCTGTATTTTCTCTTCTCATCCTTCACCTGTTGAGCATACACCATTAATCTTAAAATATCCATATCGGAGATTAATAATGCCGCTTTGCACTCCTTCTTCACATGTCTTCCCAAACAGGAGACAAATTTCCTCATCTTCGACCTCACATCTGGGATCATCTCTGGAGCATATCTGGACAGCTGGATGAACTTTAGACTATACTTCTTAACAGTCACACTTTCTTGTTTTAGATTAACAAATTCTTCCACCTTCGCTTCCCTCAATTCTCTGGAAAAGAAGTGATCAAGAAAGGCTCCCTCAAATTCATCGCACATAGCAGGTTCAGCATCCACACCTCTACCTTGTTCCTATTGGTTATACCAGATGTTTTACACATCCTTGAGCTGGTAGGACACCAACTCAACCCCCTCGATCTCCGTAGCATGCATAGCTTTTAGGATCTTTCACATTTCATCAATAAAGTTTTGGGGGTCTTCATCAACCTTAGAACCCATGAATGCCGGCGGATTCATTCTCAGAAAGTCTCTAATTCTATTGGCAGCAGACGACTCTTGGGAACTAGAGCTAAGAGTTGGCGAACTCTGGTTACCATTTTGGGCAGCCACTAGTTCAGTGAGCATAGCAATCGCTCCTCGAAAATCTGCTTCCGAAGTTGGTGCAGGCGGAGTAGTAGGCACTTGAGGTGCCTCCGCATACCTCACAGGTCTGCCTTTAGCCCTCGATGGGCGTACTTCTGACTGAGGCATCTCTGTGTTATCAACATTTCTCTGGCTGGCCGTACGCTTAGGAGGCATTGTCTACAACGTATAAACACACAAATTAGAAAGGAGTTTTATAGAGTTTAACTCTATCACACGAATTCAGAGTATGAAAAAAGTGAAATAATTCTTAATGTCTTATAGCTTCCTGATTATACGTGTGGTGCACAACACACCCATAAGAAAGACTCTACTAGACACGGCTTTATAGACTCTCTAGGACTCTTGAACTCTGCGCTCTGATACCATGTTTGTCACGCACCGAAAGGGTACCCTAGGCGTGGCCGGCACTTGAAAGCTATTTTTTGCCTTCAAGCGAATCACCTAGTCCAGTCACACTTTCATTCATTCATATTCTCTCAGCGGAAGACTCAAATATAGGCATACTGTTCCTATTATAGGGCCGAAGGCCAAACACTATCAAATCGACAAACAAGTATAATAAAACTATTCAAAATAATAGTCCAATATTCCCACACTCTGGTCTATGAAGCCTCTATCAATAATATAGAAGGTGCCAATGACAAGTCCATGGCTACCAACAAGCAAAAATAAAGGAAATAAAACAAAACTATAAAGAAAGTCTGGGCATCCTCTGGAAGCTAGGATGGCTTACCAAGTAGCTGGAAGTATGTAGATCTTCAACGATGCATCGGTTGATGATCTCTGGTACCTGTCTCTACATCATAAAATGATGCAGGACAAATGACGTCAATATATGGAATGTACGAGTATGTAAAATGGCCGAATAATACAACATCAAAAAAGGGTCAAACCATCTCGGAAATCTCAACTCAGAAGGAAGGAAACAACTCAATCAAGTGTCCTAAGTCTAAGAAGAAACGGGTTAGACGGAACCAAATCACATGCCTCTCAGCTCAAACTGACTCAGAGTACTATCAAGACCTAAATGGGATTTTCTCTTATCCGACAATCATCACTTATGAGCCAGTGATAGTACAACAAGCTGACGTTGTTGCCACATCCGTCTATACCTTGCCAGGGTATGAATGCATCACCAATCATGGATTCCATCGATCAGTCAAGTCCTATCATTTTAGGACAATAATATGGGAAACATCCTACTTTAACGGTTCCATCCCTACCTACATTGGCGGCGTAGTTTATGGGGTTCGAGTATGGACTATACTCTTACCCGCTTCGGTGATCGATACTCATCCCATGACTCCATGCTCATAAGACTCCATTCAATCATCTCAAATAAGTTATCACGGCTAGTCTCATTTAGGACTTTGCCCACTCATCGACTCTATCCTCACTTCAACTTAATCAAGTCATAACGGCAAGTCTCATTTAGAACCTTGCCAACATCATCGACTCTATCCTTAATTCAACTCAATCAAGTCTATCTTAGGTGCGCATTTATAGAAACCTACAACATAACCAACTATTTCTCTTCTCATTCATCACATCCTTAGGACTCATCACAACTCCAAGGTTTTTAAATCAACAATTCAAGAGGAATAACACATTTAAGGAAATTGACATATTTAACATAATCACATGGTTAAGGAAATCAACAAAGTATGTTAACAACTCATCTCCATCGACTCATGCTAACAAGAAGATTTTAGGAATTTCTTAGCTCAACAACATCAACATAATAGGAATCAATTAAATAGGTGACAAGACTCATTTGAACATAAACCTACCAAGAAACTCCATTCTTACGGACATTTAACCTCAAAGAAAGTATAGGGCACATGGGTGGACTCAACCCATGCTTTGAGTAGCCTTACATACCTTAGTGAAGACTTGAAGAAAACCTTGTTGTTGGGTCTTTAACGGGAAACCTGAATTTCTTGAAGCTCTTGAATGAAATCTTTGGTGGAGAAGGATTAAAGAAGAAGAGAGGGATTTCTAGGGCTTTTAGAGAGAGAGAGGAGCTGAAAATAATGGTCCAAAATGTTCTAAGGCTGATACATATATAATTTGGGAAAATTCCCAAATTGCCCTTTCTCCAAAATTCTGCAAAATAGGCCAAAAACACTCTTGGCGCGATAGTGGTGTGTTGCGCCATTATAGCGCCAAGTCGATTAGGCTTAAAACTGCACATCTGCTAGTGGCGCATCGCGCAAGGGACCAAACTACTGAGGCTGTTTTATGGCGTGATAGTGGCGCGTCGCGCCCTTACAGCGCCAAGCCCAAGTTTTCTGGGATCTGGAAAATAGGCTTGAAAACCCTGCACATCTCGTAGTGGCGCGCTGCGCCAGAGACCAAACTACTGAGGCTTGTTCCTGGCGCGATAGTGGCACGTCGCGCCACTGCGGAGCCAAGCCCAGATTTCCAGCAGTTGCAACCCAGGCCTGAAATTCCTACCGTGCAAGTTCGTCTTAGGATTGTCATATCTTTTGACTCCAAACTCCAAAAATTACATTCTTGGTGGCGTTGGAAAGAAGACTCGACGACCTTTAATTTAATAGGTCGTGGGCTACCCAGATTGTCTTCTTTCAAAAGATAGGGTCGTTAGAAGTCGACCCCTTAGACGAACTCATTCTAAAACTTAGCCACGACGAATTCTTGGACTTAGCTTGGTCCTAGGGGTCCTTTGTGACCCCACATCACCTCCAACACTCTTCAATTACTCAGGGACTCATCTTAACTCATGAATATACTTCACAATAATTGAGTTAGACCCTACACGAATACAAGAAAGGTCTGAATCTTAGGGAACAATTTTGGGGGGTGTTACAATTTTTCATGAGGTTTTATGATGCATTAACCATAAGTTTTCATATGTTTTTAAATGCTTTTAAGAGTAGCTCATGTTCATTATATTGGTCATGCATCCAATGTCATATTTGTTGACACTCGATTTTAGCTCTCTCTGCTCAAAAGTAACGTCTTCAGACTTCTTGATCATTAAAGAGCATAAAATATAACTTTTTACACATTTTTTCAGTTTTTTTAAAAAATATTAATAATTATCCTTATTTTAGGATTTTCATGAATTTATTCTTATTTTTTTCCTTTTAATAATTTATGGATAAGCATTCTTACTTTTGTAAATAATAGAATTCTTATCCATGTTGACACCCAATTTTGATCATTTACAACATAAATTAATAATCGAGCTTCTTCAATTTTAAAAAATTTAAAATATTTTTTTTGAACGATATGTACATTTTTATATAATTACTTTTATGGTTATTCGAAAATTGTCTCAAAAAAGATTTTGTTTTTAAGTAAATATTTTGGTAAATAGTTCGGCTTAATTAATAGATTTATATTTTTTATTAACTAATTTAAAATTAAGTTAATTATCTTACTATGTAAAAATTAAGAAGCTCGTTAATTAATTGTTATTAATTCATCCTATTTTAATTTTAGCCGATTTCCCTAATTAATTTCAATTTGGCTAAATTTCTTAATTTATTTTGGTTAAATTCATAGTTCAACTGACTATAATCGAAATAATATGATCATGTTTAAATTGAAATTATAGCCAATTTTCTATCCAATTCTACAATTTCCTACACTTTAACACTACAAACCACCACCCATTCCCACTCCTTTATACATGTCCCCATCACACCGCCTCAATTTTCACTATCCAATTCCTAACAACTCTTCCACATTCCAACACCAGCATATACCGACACCAAAATCCCAATTCCAACAAATGAACATATACTCCTGCCAATCAAAATAACACACGGCCCACCTACTTTTTTCCACCAACATATTCTTACAATTGACACCACAACAATACATAAGCAATTCCTTTTTTTCATTCCAGCAAAACAATGCCTAATATTCTATTCCCATGTCCATTACAATTTCCGATATACCCATAATATACTTCACCACCCCATTCCCCCAGAACAACAATATACTATATTAAACAAACCCCTTAATCCTGGTCCTCGTCATTCTCTTCTCTTTTTCTCCCTCACAAATTCCCCACTCTCTCCCTTCTCTTCTCTTTATCTCCCTCACAAAGTCTACAAGGAAGCTGGTCCTTTCAGCTAGAACAAAGCAACCCCTCCCTTGTGGTAAGTAAACCGAATTCGATTTGGAAACTGTGTAGCTGTTAGTAATTTTGGCATATCTCATTGTATAGAACTTTATTTTTAGTAAATAAATATATTTTGGAAAGCTAAAACATGTATCTACAACTATTATGTTTATGTTGGAGCCTAGATCTTCTGTTATTGAGTCAAAAAATAGGATGCAACATAGGACAAGTTCTGTCCAGATTTTTGATTTAAAACTCACACATGTACAACTATTAGTGTTTTGATCATATCGTTTTGTACAAAATATATTTTGCGGTGATTCTTATTTTTTTTACAAGCCTAAGACATATCTACAACTTTCATGAAGGACATAAAGTCCAGTTTGGCCGTTCGAAGTTTTAAAATTTAGGTACAATATGAGGTACTTGGTCTAGCCATCTATGTATTGGCAAAATGTTGTTCTTGATTTAGTTAGTCATCTTTATTGTTAATATTGATTTAGTTGATAATTTATTAATGTTTTGTTGAGCATCTAATTTTTTTATTAGCTTTGTTCGAATTGTCTTTGAGAGAGGTTGCTAACTTTACCTTTAATTTTAAATATGGCATGTGTTTATTAAATTTGTTACTATGTGGATCTGTTATATAATTTCATAAATATGTTTATTCACTTTGTTACTTGCTCTTATTCTTAATTATTATTCTTAACTATTCTTGCTAGTTTATGTTTTTAATTTGTTAAATTTTTGTTAAGTTGAATTAGTTTTTTTTTTGCTTACTGTCTTGTGGTATTTCTTTTTCTTTGGTTTATGAAATTCATCTTTTCTATCCTATTTTATTATGTGTTTTGAGTATGAATTTATTATTTTATTGTTGTTCATATTGCTATGAATTTCTAAGGATTCTAACCATCTGTGTTTAGGGCTGGGCATAAAATACCGAAAACCGAATTACCGAACCGAACCGGCTATTTCGGTATTTCGGTATTCGGTATTCGATACTTTGGTTCTGTATTCGGTACCGAAATTTAATATTTCGGTATTTCGGGTTCGGGTTCGGTATTTATAATTTTCCCATTCGGTATTCGGTAAATACCGAATACCAAAATTATTTCTATTGGGCCTCCTAAAAATGTCTTTTAAACATAAAGGGCTATAGGCCCCTTCCTACAATTTAACTAATGAAGTCCACTACTCCAGCCCAATTGTCCCTAACAAGCTAACACATTACACACTAACACTTAACCTAATCACAACTTCAGTCTTCACTCTTCAGATTGAGTCCACCGCTTTAGTCTTCACTCTTCAGGTTCGTTAGGAATCTTTACCTTCTTTTTCCATACATATTTCCGCATTTGATGAATGTCTCTTTTTCTTTCTCTTCCGTTGCTTTCTGTGTTTCTTCTCTTTTTATTTCGCTACTTTTGACCGGATTTGGTTGGTTCTGAGTTTTAGAAACATTCTACAGATTAGCAAATTTCTACTGTTTGTGATGGCGAAACCTTTTTTATTTGAGATTAACAAGGCATTAACCTGCAATCAAATTTCGGGTTTTGGGTCATAGGACAGAACAATGTAGCGCCTTCCTTTTGTTTTCTTTTCAATTATACTAAAGCAAATGTGCTAAAGTCAAAACTACTGTTTAGCCTGTTTTTTGCTCATGACTCTTATTTTGTTGTTATGTGTTGCAGTGTTACCATACTTTTGATGAATTCATTCAAGTATTCAACACCCAAAGTTTCATCCTCTTACTGCTTAAATGAAATCTTCGCATCTTTTATTGTTTCTAATGTGAATATGATGTACTAACATATTTCGTGTGGACTTCAACTTCAATATGGGATTACCGAATACCATACCGAACCGAATTTTGATTTACCGATTACCGAATTACCGAACCGAAGTTTGAAAGTTCGGTATTTGGTATATACTTTGAATTACCGATTACCGAATTTTCAAATTCAAACTTTGTAAATACCGAACCGAATACCGAATGCCCACCCCTATCTGTGTTGCTATTTTTACTATATCAACTTTATTGCTTTCTTGGACAACTTTTGTGCACTTTTTCTTTGATATTCAGATAATGGCTAACAAGTTTTGGTTACCATGTCTTATTGTTGATTTAGATTATTGTTAATTTTGTGAAGAGTTTGGTTATGTTGATAATCGTTCAAAAATGTGATTCAAGAATTTATTTTTACATTACATTAAAATTGGCCAATGAAAAAATCTTTCCGTCGGTTTTTGAGGCCTTTCTATTTTAAAAGACGGAAATTTTAGTTTAAGTTTACATTAGACTTTATATTTTGCACGTTAAAATATAAAGTCTAATAGTGTTAAATCAATAACCTTCAGGGTGGCTCAATCTCCGGTAAACAATAATTGGCTATCGCGATGACAAATTCGGTAGGATCCCGATGGTAACTCAACTTTGTCCACTATTTATTCCTTTTATATATATTATTATTATTTCATAAAAATATGCTTTACTTTTACTTTGTTCCTTTTACTTTGTCATGATTATAGTGGTTGCTTTACTTCTATTCTTTATTTCATTATGTAATGGGTATTTATGTATTTTTTTTATTCCTAAATGTTTTGATTATGAAAAGTACAGATTTTGGTGGAAACCACCTGTAAATACTATTTCATTTTTAACACTATTTTATTTTCTTTTGTTGATGTTGTTATATTGTGTTTTTTCCACTATTCACAGCTTTAGAATGTTATTTTGTTATTTTTTATATTATTAAATATATTACAATTTAATATGGCTAGTGAAATAATTACCTTCGATTTTTAAGAGCTCCCATATTTATAAGACATATTTTATTTTAGTTATTATTATTATTATTTAATTATTATTATGATTATTTTATTATTATTATTATTATTATTTATTATTATTATTATTATTATTATTATTATTATTATTATTTCCTTACTAACAGTTTTATTAAGTGCCTTTACAGGTACCCAGAGTTGCTTCCCAAAGAAGATATTCGAATTAAACTCGAATAATATTTTTAATTTCTTATTGTGTATATTATTGACGTTAGACAAACATTAGGCCGTTCATTATATTATTGATTTAGTTTAATCTTTGTGTATATTTCATTATATATTTATGTAATATTTTTATCTCCTCAATTTAAAGAATAAATTCATTTGGGATCCACAATTGTGGATTCCGAAGGGACTAATACCTTCCCTTCAGAATCACTTGAACCCTTACTTAGAATCTATTGGTTTCGTAGATATTTTTTTAAAATAATTAATTGGTTTCTAATTATCCTAAAATTATGGTGACTCATTAAATTAAACTATTTTTTTAAAAATATTTTTTAAACAATTGAATTGAGTCACCACGACGTTGCTCATTATTTGCAAAAAATAAATAAATAGGGAGGTAACATTTATTACAGTTACACCTCCGAGTCCACATTATAATAGAGTTTTATTTTCTTATAGTGTATATACGGACACATATATTTTAAAATTATTTTGATAATTACTTATTCTTTACTAATATTTTACCAAATGTTTGTATAGGTATTCAGAGATATCTTCCAAAAAATGATATTCAAAAGTGTTTTTCTTTTCATATGGTAAAAGAGTTCTTTTTATTTTTATGTTAATAAAGAGCAAATCTTTTAATATTGCATAAAAACTACTTTTTTCTTATATACATTTATATCATCTTTCTCATATTTTCATACACATAGTTGACAATAATATACATTATTTACTTGATACATATTCTTTTATACATATATTTTATACAATTTTAGTTCATATTTCTTTATATATATGTCTGTTATACTTACAAATAATGATTTTATCCCCTTCTTTTTTGATAAATTAAGTCTAGCCAGGTGTGGATTATGAAAGATGCCTAACACCTTCCTTTCGAAATAATGTAAACCCTTACCTAAAATCTAAATTAGTTTTTCGCAGATTAAAACTTGAGTCATACATGTCATGCATCAAATAGGTTTCCTTATTTTCCGTAATAAATTTGGTGGCGACTCCATACAACAATTAATCATTTTAGAGTATATAAGTTGTGCTTCATCTAACTTCGGTAAAAATAGGGCATAAGACTATTGCTCACATTCCTTTACTTGTTCATGCATATCTCACATACTTAGTACCTTCTATGTACTAATGATATTTTACCTACACTGTCTCATAATGTAGTGTTATGCCCCACACTTTTGGTACATGGGAACACCTATTTATCTTCTCTAAAGCTATCATGTGATCCACATTATCTATAACATTACCAAATAATTCTAAGGAAGAGAGGATGTGATGCCCCATAATAGTGAAGGTTGGAAATAGAGTTATGAGAATCCGAAAGGAGTTGGAGGCCAAGTAATGGGTCGTAGGGCTCGACTTACTCATGTAAGACACCGACTTCGACGTCTTACATAACTAAACTACTTGAGTACACATCGAGCTTAAGTAGTAAGGAATACATAGGCTCTTAAAGTGAGGCGAGATTACGAACCCATGGAAGAGAAATAAGGAGATGATACACCTACTTGAAGCAAGTAGGTGACTCACCTTCTTGGGGTGGGCCCCCACACTGCCACGTGGCAATATATGAGTGGCCGCATGGGTGAGGTGGCATCCTAGAGGGATGTCACGTGTCACCCCTAGGGGATGCCACATGTCACCCCTAGGGGATGACACATTTCACCCTCTAAGGAAGGTTATATATTAGTCATCTTATAACTAAACCTTCATTTTCAGCATTCTTAACTTAGAATTTGAGAGAAAAATTAAGAGGGAGAAGAAAGAGAGCTACGGTTTGGCTAGAACAAGGTGAGCCCTCGACTTTTTCTCCGTGAATTAATTATTTAAGATATTCTACGGTTACATGACGGTGTTTAATAGCATAAAATCACTATTTGGGGCAACAAGAAGTGCAGAGAGCAGCACCACCAATTTTCAGCATGTTAAGGAGCTTCCAAAGTCAATTTTCAGCAAGGTAAGGTTTTATTCTCTTGTCCCATATTTGGGTAAGTGCTTAAGCATGTTATGGATGTGTAAATATGAGTTGGAGATGTGAAAATATGTACATCACTGCTGAAGGAGGCTGCAAGTCATGTAGGGACTGTTTTGGTGTATTCTAGTCGGTTTAAAGTTTAACTAGTGTTGTCGTTAGCATGGTGTTGTGTTTGGAGGCAATTTATCTATGTTGTAGGGATGGAACACGACTAAATATGACTGTATATGCTGCTGGGTTCAGCCACGTGACACCCCATTTCGTGTGGTTAAAGGTTTTACGAAATAGAGATTAAAAACCCTATTTTGGTATCATAGTTTTAAGCGAGTTGTTTGGAGTTTGCGTTGTATAATGTTGAAGTGGTTCACTTGTATATAAGATGCTTATTGTTTTTGTTAGTTGTCTGGAGTAATTGAGGATGTAATTGTAAGTTCGGATAGGGAAAGTTATATGGGAAGTGCTGTCCAATTTTCGTTAACTTCTTAACTAACTTATAGACTAGTCAAGAAAAGTGAATAAGGAATTGATTCCTATGGGTGCTTGGTTGTGGATTTAGAAGATGGAAAGTTAAAGGTTACTAATATAGGTATTACCTTCATGTTAAATAGGTTCAGAGGACGACGAGACAAGCCGGGTTAAAAGAAATCGATAAGAGGTATGTAAAGCCTATCTCTTCCTTTCTTTTGGCATGTCTTTACGTTAAGTAATGAATGATATGAGCTTGAGGGTAAATCTACTCATATATGTCAAGCGTAACTTACGTTCCTCATTTATTTCTTAATGAAAGCACTCTTACAGTAATTGAATTAGGGCTTCTCAAGCCTTCCATACATTAGGAAGTGATGAGTATGTAAAGCTATCCTTCCTTTATCTTGGCGTGTCTTAGTCTTAAGTATGATGTGCATATGAAATGTGGGGACAAATCTACTCATGAATCTATGAATATGATTCACGACTCCTACCTACTTCTTGAAGTGAGAGCTCCTATGCTAATTGAGTTAGTGTCTCTCACTGTCTCCTAGATGATGAAAAGTAGAGGGTATGTAAGGCTTAACTCTTCTTTTCTCTTGGAATATCTTAGCCATAAGTGGATGGTATATGTAATGTGGGGATAATTCCATTTTTAGAACCCCGATCATGATTCGTACATCTTATTTACTTCTTGATATTAGAACTCCTGCGATAGTTGAGTTATTGTCTTATAAGCCTTTTACGTGATGAAAAGTATTACATGTGAAGCCTATCCCTCCCTTCTCTGGAAATGGCTTAATGTAAGTAAAACGATATATGGTATGAGTTAGAGATAGTTCCGTTTATAGATTCTCGATGTGATTCATGACTTGTACTCACTTTTGAATGAGAAGGGCCTTGAAGTAGCTGAACTGCGACCCTTGAGCCTTCTATAGTCTGAATAGTGATCGGATGCGTAAGCTCCTATACCTAAGGGCTCTTGAACATACTTTATGGTGATACTTGAGGGATGTTTGATATGTTACAGAGTTTTACGTGCACATATATGCATTATGATATATATAGATTGGGCCAAATGTACCTTGGCATATTTTGCTATATATGGATTGGGCCAAACGTACCTTGACATATTTTGCTATATTGGGATTGGGCCGTACGTTCCACGGCATGATATATTATATATGGATTGGGCCATTGTACTTCAACATTATTATACGATATGTTGATAGGTCCGTCGTTCCTCGGTTTATTTTGCTATATATGGATCGAGCCGAGCATACTTGGGCATATTTTTCTATATAGGAATCGGGCCGTACATTCCATGGCATGATATATTATATACGGATTGGGCCATTGTACCTCGACATTATTATACGATCTATGGATAGGGCCATCATTTCTCAGCATATATTTGCTATATACATGGATTGGGTTGTACGTTCCACAATGCTTATAGTACATATATGCTTATGATGTAGTTGTTAAACCGAGTCCCCAAACTGGTCGGATACAATACGTGATGATAATATGTATGCCTTTATTTTATAAAATACAGGTATGGTAGATGGCTAAATATTATACTTTCCCCCTGCATCCCTATTTCAGTTGTTGTCTCAGTTATGATATTTTATACTTTATATACTTAGTGCATGTATCGTACTAACCCCCTTTCTTCGGGGGGCTACATTTTATGTCCGTAGGTACAAATGTTCATTTCGGAGATCCGCCAGCTTAGGATTTCTGCTCAGCTATATTGGAAGTGCTCCACTATTCTGGAGCCTAGCTTTTGGGTACTGGTCCTATGATGCATAGGAAGAGTAGTTTAGATGACTCGTCATCCCTTCGACGACCCATAGGAACAATTTCATAGGCTTAAAATCTAAAGTTTAATAAAGGGCAATTGCTTCTTTTCCCAAGTTCATTTTAATGAATCTAGACACTTATATGGAAAAATTCAAAGTCTGTAAATACTCAATTCTTCAAATTCCCCTCTTATTCAATTCATTCTTCCAAAATTTTCTAAGGCAAAGAACTCAAAGTCTCTCAAGGTTTCTCTCTAAATTCAAACTAGGGTTTTCATATCTCTTCAAGGTTCTTCTTCAATTCTTAGTGAATTCAAGCAAGGTATGTGGAGAATAATTTATGGTCTCTTTTCATCCATGAAGTCCCAAAGATTCCTCAAGTTTTCATTCAATTTACAATTGATTATGAACCCTAGTTTTTATGAATTGCATTGGGCTGATTTGATTTCTTTTTTAGATGTTATCAATGATCATTATATGTATGTTCTCATATGAATTGTATGATTTCAAGTTAAATTATAGATGACCAAGCATAAAGTTGTTTTTACTCTAAGATCATGAGTTAAAGATAATTTTATGAGTTGATCATAAGTTGAATGATTTTCAATGAAAGTTGAGATTATGATTTTGAAGTTGAAGATATGATAACGATCAAAGTTAAGATCAAAGATGTTTTAAAGATGGTGATAAAGATAATTCTTACAAAAGTTATAGATTCTTATGAATCACTAAGTTAGATGAGCTATTCCTAAATGTTTTAAAGATGGATTGATATGCAATTACTATTTTTCCCCATTATGCTATGATGCTGTTTTATGAGTTTTCCATTGGAATGTTGACTAAGCACCGAGAGGACTTTTAGGTGGGGTTCGATTCGGTAATACAATTAGTTACCCAAGGTAATCCTAGTAGCAACCTAAAGCCATAAAGTATGTAGCCCATGTAGGTTGCCTTCATGGCCTAGCTAGTGGATTCACATATAGCACAGTTGAGTTTAGTTGAGTTATCTATGGAGTATGCCCTGGCAAGGTAGCCTCCCTTTTCTCGATGCAGAAGTCATTGGATTCCATGTAATAGCTCGCATGGTCTTAGATGTCAGTTAAAGGTCTTATCTAACAAGTTGAAGTTAAGTTATGAGATGTTAAGTTATGAGTTTATGATGAAGTTTTACGATATGCATTGACCATGAGTTCCTTATATTTTAAAATGCTTTTAAGCTCTATTGATGTTCATTATGATTGGTCATGTATCTTATGACATATTGATTACTTTCTTTTACTTTTTCATGTATACCTTACATACTTAGTACATTCAAATGTACTAACACATATTTTGCCTACATTATCTCATAATGTAGAGACGGGCGACACTCACGACTATCCTACTTGTGGCTACAGATTGCCCTAGATTCTAAAGAAGTTGGTGAGTCCTGAATCTATCGAGGATATGACTTTTATTCATATTTCTATTGTTTAGACTTTCTTATTTTGTTAGGGTGAGCTAAGAGCTTGTCCTAAGCCTCCGTAAAAAAATTAGACTAGAGGCATGATTAGATGGTTTATAATGTAGTTCAAGTTGGACATCCTTTGAGTTGTTATCCCTTAGACCCATTCCCCTATGTTGATTACTTCCGCTTATATTGTCATGTTTCTTTATCTTATATATGAGATGTATGCTATGATGGCTTATGGTTCAGGTTCCTCTTATCCCAATTTTCATGTCATGGCTTGGCCCTAGATCGGGTCGAGATAATAAAAGAAGCATACTTTGACAACTTAGTGAAATTGAGGGCATACTCCATCACATTCATATTACCTTGGCGCAAGTTAATGAATTATTGTACCTTGGCTTCCCTCAACTCCTAAGGAATGAACCAGCCAAGGAAAGCACTCTTGAATTTCTCCCAATCAACAGGGCCATCATCTCCACCTCTTTCATCTTTCAGTTGCTCATATCAAACTTGTGAAACTCCCTTGAGTTGATAAGCCACTAAGTCCTCCTTCTCTACCACACTAATATCCATGATCCCAATAATCTTAGCAATGCCCTCAATAAATTCTTATGGATCCTCGTCCACTTTAGAGCCATGGAATTTGAGAGGATTCATCCTAGTAAAGTCACGAAATCGGCTAGACACTGTACCCATATTTGGATTCACGGGAGCTACCACTTCTCTATTAGCTTAAGCGGCTACGACTTGGTCAAGAGCTTGAAGTATAGCCCAAAACTCTGTATGAGAGACTTGCTCATTCAAAGGGTCATTTGGAGATTGTTGCTCCTCCTCAACATTCCTTCAGGCAAAAATTCTTTATGGTGGCTTATTTTTGTAATCGCAAAGAGAAAAAGTTAGTGCGAGAAACCTTAGAGTTCAACTCTATCGCACGATAAGATCATGAAAGAAGTAATTTTTTTTCTTCTGAAAACTCCTCATAGCCACCTATTCATTTATGTGGCGCGCTTCACACAGATGAACAAGACTCAATTGGAAGAGGCATGTTAGAGTTCCTAGGATACTTTAAACCGTGTACTCTAATACCAAGTTTGTCATGACCAGAGCTAGGACCAAGGTGTGATATGATGATTAGAATTTGAGGGAATCCAGCCAAGCCTCTTAGCATAGTATTCATGAGCATAAGTAAAGTAATTAGGATATGATATGAATCATCATAAAAGTGGAATCAGGTCTAAATATAGATGTCATGGAATAAGAAGAATCAATCCAAGGTCAAATGATAGGAAGACAACATAGACTCCATACTATGTAACATGCCTTTACTACTATTATGGATTGGCCATAGGACATGTTCCTAGCTCACTGACTTAAAAAATAATGTCATAAGGAACAAGGAAAAATATAATGTCTAATCCTTGAATCATGAGAACTCCCAAATAATAGGAAGTAAGCTCAATATCTAGCCACGAGTAGAGTGTGTGTGATGATCATCCGACCCTATATTATGATACAATATAGGTAAAAAGTATGCATTAGTACATGGAATACATTAAGTATGTGAGAAGTGTGCATGAACAATGGTAGTAGGACATAGTCAATATGGACATGTGATGCCTGACCAATATCTTAAAACATGAGTAAACATGTGATCAAGCATCATAAAACATTCTCATAAGAGCTTATAGAACACAGCATATACATATATGGGATATTAACTTTAACCGGCATGTAAGACCATGTAAGCTATAACATGAAATATGATGTAACTCCCACATCGAGAAGAGAGAGGCTACTTGCAAAGGTAGACTTCATTTTATAAATATAACATAATCATGAGATATATGTGGATCCACTACCTAATCCATAAAGGAAAAACCTACGGCGGCACGTAGTTTAGGAACTAATGGTTGCTACTAGGGTTCCCTCGTGGATCCCCACCATAAAGTTAGTTCGGTGCTAATTTAATACCAATGGAATACATAAAATATAGTCATTAGGAAAGGTAAATCAATCAATCCAACATCATGAAAATATAACATGAGAATAACTCCTTGAAAACCCATTATCATAACATGAACATGTGGATACTTACCTTTCAAAGCATAATGCGTGGGTCACTGAAAAGCTTATAGGAAACATGTAAAAATTTAACTCAAATCATGCATGAATAGACTATTGGAATTGAAATATTTCTTAATTGATTTGAACCATAAGCAATTTGATCAAAATCCTAGAATTTGGAGAATTAAAATTGATAAAAGAAGAGATAAATTCTTAGGACTCCATAGATGGAAAGCTTCCATGGATGAATTCCACATACCTAGGTAATCAAAGCCTATAGCAAGATCTAGCAATGGAGTCTTGTACTTGATCTTTAAACCCTAGTTTGACTTGGGGAAGAAGATAACCCTAATTCGGCGAAGTTGGTTGATTCCACCGAATCGTCGAATGGTACCTTCCATCACCGACTTGGCCAGTGCCTGAGGTCAAAGTTTTTTGCCAATTGGGCAGTCTCCGTCAAGTTCGACGACTAGATCAGAGGTTCTTCAAATTGCCTTTTTCATCACCGACTAGGCATTGTTCAAAATATAATTTTTTTGTAATTTTTGACAGTCACCCTTAAGCTTGTCGAACTGGTTCGGCGGTCCATCAAATCATTCAGTGAACTGAGCTCTTTTTTTTTGAACTTATATTGGTCCTTCAAACTTTCGGGTCTTTCATTATAGGTGTCCCTAAATGTGTATTATAATGATTCTATGTTGTTAGATTTTATTTCCTAGCATAGTAATTATTTCCTCTAATCAACATGGAATATGAAAAATTTGAAAAATTGGTGGGTGAAAAATCGTAACTTGAGGACTTAGGCTATGATCAAGGTAAAATTAATGGGGTTTAGTTCCTAAGGCCTAGAATTATTGAATAAATGATTGAATGCGTGATATTTATGTGTTTTAGACCATGAACAAATCGAAGCTTCGAGAAAGGGAATGTATTGGACTCTTTGGTTGAGGTAGGTTATGATTAAATAGAAATAGACTTAACTTAGATTCATATATACTCTTTAGTTAAATGCTTATGGCTTGGTCTTCAAATATACTTGGCTTGATGATTTCAATTTGGATGCTTGAAATGCATGAGTGGACCAGGTACCATACCATAATATATATATATATATATATATATATATTGAGGAGTGGGTGCCATACTTGTCCGGTACATGGACGAAACTGGTTTTTTGTAATTCATGACTATTTGGCATAAAGTGCTTGAAATGTATGAGTGTATCAAGCACCATGCTTGTACATATATATTATATATTTTATTATACGTTACATCGTGTACTATGCTGCGTGATCCAAGCTAGGCCCTAGGCGTGACATGGCGATTAGAATCCCAAAGAACACCAACCAAGCCTCTTAGTATACTATACATGAGTATATATAAGGTAATTTAATCATAACAAAAAGCATCATAACAGCATAATAAAGGTAAAAACAAAGATGTCTCGATAATGAGGAATAAAACTCAAACGCCAATGGAAAAAAGATAACATAGACTCCATAACATCTAACATTCCTTTACTAGTCTAGATGAGGGCATAAGACAAGCTCTTAGATCACCCATAATAAGAAATAAAATCATAGGAATAATGAAAAGAAAATTGTCTCATCCTAGAATCACGAGGACACACCAACAGTGAGAGAGTAGAACTCAAAATTTAGCCACGAGTGAGAGGTGCATCGGTCCCTACATTATGATATAATGTAGGAAAAAAATATCGTTAGTACATAGAATGCACAAAGTATGTGAGAAACATGCATGAATAATATCTTAAAAAACTATAAGTAAAACATGAAGACATTTGAATATCATATTCATATGGTTAGTGCATCATAAACATCATGAGAACTTATACCTTTACATATACCTTTGGAGGATAGGACCTTTAACCGATATATAAGACCATGCGAGCTACAACATAGAATCTGATGTAACTCTCACATCGAGAAAAGAGAGGCTACTTACAAAGGTAGATTCCGTAATAACATCTTAAACTTAAGCTAGTTGTTGATCCATTAGCGAGGACATAAAGGAAAACCTATGTGGTCAACGTAATTAAGGACTAGAGGTTGCTTCTAGAGTTTGTTTGGGTCGCTTCTTGAGCTTCCGGATTGAACCCCACTTCAAAGTCCTCGCGGTGCTTAATCAATATCCCAAAAGAAGTATCATAAAACATAGTCACTAACATTATTAGAAAAGCAATAAGAGATACCAGTCCACCATCATAAAATAGTCATAAGAGTAGCTCATTAACATGTTGATTCATACAAGAATGAGAAAACCTTTCAATCCTTATGAATCCGTGGGTTGGTGATAAAATCATTCACCATCTTTAACATAAGTGTGTGATGATTACCTTTCACAACCATACATACTTAATTGAACATCATTGAAATCATTGTTCATCATTATTCATTACTTTTATGAGTCATTCATAGGTCCTTGACAATCATTCATAAAAATCCTTTATCAATTGTGATCATAATTCTTAAATTCATATTTAAAAATAGCATAAGGCATGGGTCCTTGAAATATCAACTTGAAATCATACAACGTAACTTGAATTATGAATAATTAGATCAATAATAATGATATAAATCATAATTGAGACGATCCAATATTGTAACAACCCCTAAAATGTTGTATGTCGGTATTTCAATTCTCGACAAAAATAATATAGCCTCTGTATTTTGGGCATAACTTTTCATAGTTTGGTCCAAATTAGGTGATTCAAATTTCTGGGTAACCACAACATCCTTACCTACAACTTTCATGAAGAACATAACTTCAAATTCGGAGTATAAGTAGGTCAAATAAATTAATCTTTGCAAGATATTGTGCTGTGACGAAATTGAGTGTTGATAGAAGAAAATTCATATCTCACTGTAGGTTGCTCCAAATTGGTTGATTCTTGAACGATATGAAACTAGACTTCCATATCTACAATTCTTATGAAGAAACCAAATCCTAATAAGGAATTTATCTTATTCAAACGTAGCTTCGAAAATGAGTATTCTGTTAAAAAGAACTCATCTTACCTACCATGGAAACATCTAGATGCATTTGACATCATGCATGACATAAATTGTCCTCCATTTAACATCATCCATGACATCAATATATTCCATTAAATTTTCAGATTTTTCTTTATAATTATTTTATTTATTGTTAGGTCCCTCTTTCCCACCTATAAATACCCACCTTATTTCCTCATTTTATTCATCAAGCTTTCCTAAGCATTTCTTCTCTCTATATACTTCTTCTCAAATATAGTTTTAGTTTTAGTAGTATAAAAATACTACTCCGGTTATTCTTATACTCCGGGTAGTACACAAAACGCTCCGGCGAGAAGAAAAGGCTAGGGATCCAAGAGTATTCCAATTCGGAGTAAACCTTCGGATTTAAGGTATGTAAGGCTTTCATAGCATTGGATTGACTTCGTCCATGCGCCCAATATTTAAATTTATTATAATTGAGTTATAGTTGAGTTTTATTCAAATCTTGAATTCTAGATGAATTAATTCTTCTTCTATTGAGTTTGATATATTTATGCATTAATATTATTATTATTGTTATCTCTCATATTATTGGAATTATTGTTCATGGCTACTTTCCCATGAATTCTAATTGATTTGATGTTCATGAATATTTTTACACATGTTTTGAGTAAAGATGTTGGCTTTTTATTATTTTTATTGATAAAAAGAGAGTTATATGAATTAATACTATATATGTATTTTATTGAGTTTTGAAAGAGTAAAAGAGTTGAATTTGAATGAATTTGAGAAAATGATATTTTGAGCAAGATGTTTTGATGAGATGTAAATGATGTTTTTGGAAGTATAATGATTGATGAACATGAAATGAGATGAGTTTGATGATTTAAATTAAAGTCCAATGAGACTAGATGATGAGTTTAATATGAGCACATATTTTGGGAGTAGTATTGAGCACCGAGTTGGGTAAGAGTTTAATTGACTCAAACCCCAGAACTACGTAGCCAGCGTAGGATGGAGGCTATGCCTCTTAAGTCCCAAAAAGAGGACTTTGATGAATGGATCCAAGATGGTGATGTCCTTTACCCTGGCAAGGTATTGGATGGATGTGGCAACGACATCGCTTCGTTGTATCATCGCTAGCTCATAAGTGATGGTTGTCGGTTAGAGAAACTCCCAACTGAGTAAGCATTGCTTATTACTATTATTTTTATTATTATATTTTAAACTTGCATTACATATTGATGTTGAGATGATGTTGAGTTTTGAGCTGAGTTTTCTTGAGAGGAGTTTCTTGATATCTGTCCTTACCTTCCTGCCATTTTACATACTCGTACATTCCACGTACTGACGTCATTCGACCTGCATCGTTTTATGATGCAGATACAGGTGTTAGAGATCCTCAACAGGCGCATCGTTGAAGATCATTTCTTTTCAGCTATTTGGTGAGTCCTTCTTGTATTCGAAGGAACTCCTTATCCTTTTATTATTGTTGAGTGTGATGTTTCTTTTGAGGTAGCCATGGACATGTCATTGGCACCATCTAAGAGTATTAGAGGCTTCATAGACAGAGTCTGATGATGTAATCGGAGTAGTTCTCCTTAGAAACTACTTCTTCTAAGAATTATATATTTTTCCTTTGATTATGACAATCCCACATTAGTATTATTAAGTCTTCCGCTGATGAACAAATGAGTAATGAGACCAAGTGGTTCTCTCGGAAGCCAGAGATGGTTTCTGAGTGCCGGCCACGCCTAGGGTACCCTCTCGGGGCGTGACAAACTTGGTATCAGAGCCCAGAGTTCAAGAGTCCTAGGGTGTCTATGAAGCCGTGTCTAGTAGAGTCTTGTTTATAGGTGTGTCGTGCACCACACTTATAATCAGGAAGCTATAGGACATTAAGAATTATTTCACTTCTTTCATAATCTGAGTTCGTGCGATAGAGTTTAACTCTATAAAAGCTTTCTTTCTAATTCGTGCGTTTACACGTTTCAGACATGCCTCCTAAACGTTCAGCTAGTCAGAGGAACGCTCCCAGCACTGAGGTTCCACAGTCAGTGATGCCTCCACGGAGAACTAGGGGCCGACCTGCAAGGTCTACTGAGGTACCCCAAGTACCTACTGTTCAGACCACTCCTACTTCTGAGGATGATTTTCGAGGAGCGATTGCTATGCTCACCCAGTTGGTGGCTGCTCGAAATAGTAGCCAGAGTTCACCAACTCCTAGCTCTAGTTATCAAGAGCCGTCTGCTGCCACGAGGATCAGAGATTTTCTGAGAATGAATCCACCGGTCTTCACGGGTTCTAACGTTGATGAAGACCCCCAAAATTTCATTGATGAGATGTGGAAGATACTAAAAGCGATGCATGCTACAGAGATTGAGGGTGTTGAGTTGGTGTCTTATCAACTCAAGGATGTCGCAAATGTCTGGTATAACCAGTGGGAAGAAAGTAGAGGTGAAGATGCAGAGCCTGCTCTTTGGGATGAGTTTGAAAGAGCATTTCTTGATAACTTTTTTCCCCAAGAGCTACGTGAAGCAAAAATTGAGGAGTTTGTGAACCTCAAGCAAGAGAGTATGACTGTGAAAGAATATAGTTTGAAGTTTATTCAATTGTCCAAATATGCCCCAGAAATGATTCCCCATATGAGGTCTAAGATGAGGAAGTTTGTCTCTAGCCTAGGCAAACATGTAAAGAAAGAATGTAAGGCAATGCTAATGATTTCTGACATGGATTTTTCTAGATTGATGGTGTATGCTCAGCAGGTTGAGGATGATAAGAAAAAGGACCGAGAAGAACACCTAAGCAAGAAGGCTAAGCCTGCTGGGCATGAGAATGAGCAGAAGCAAGGGAAGGGTAACAAGTCTTTCTTTCAGAAAAGGTCTTCCAATTATGCACCTTCCCCAACAAATACTTTTACACCTAATACCAGGTATGATCAAAGATCTCTAAGTCACCAAAACTTCTGATCTCAAGGTTCTCAGTCCCAATTAAGTATGGCTCAAGGTTCTAGAGGGAAACCACCATGTGCTAGATGTGGAAGGCTCCATTTGGGAGAGTGTCGTGTGGGCACCAATGCTTGCTACGGATGTGGAAAGATAGGTCACTTCCAGAATGAGTGTCCTTCAAAAAGGCAGGGAGATGGAAGTAGTAGAGCTCAGTTTTCTTCTGCAGCTCCACAGAATAGAGGTAATCATAGAGGTGCAGCTTCAAGTGCAGGTGGGGGAACCAACCGCCTGTATGCTATGGGTAGTCGCCAAGACCAAGAAAATGCACCCGATGTTGTTACTGGTATGCTTCGAGTCCTTTCTTTTGATGTGTATGCATTACTTGATCCAGGTGCTACATTATCTTTTGTGACTCCTTACTTGGCTAGTAAATTTGAGATCCTTCCTGAGTGTCTTCTTGAGCCTTTCAGTGTGTCTACTCCTGTTGGTGATTCTATCTTAGCTGAGAGGGTCTATAGAAATTGTACTGTGTCAATCTATCATAGGGATACCATGGCTGACTTAGTTGAGTTGGACATGGTTGATTTTGATGTGATTCTTGGTATGGACTGGCTTTATTCTTGTTATGCTTCGGTTGATTGTAGGACCCGAATTGTCAAGTTTCAATTTCTAAATGAGCCTATCTTAGAGTGGAAGGGGAATTCTGTAGTGCCTAGGGGTAAATTTATTTCCTACCTTAAGGCCAGAAAATTAATCTCTAAGGGATGTATATATCATATAGTTCGAGTCAAAAATATTAATGATCAGACTCCATCTCTTGAGTCAGTTCCCATTGTGAATGAGTTTCCTGAAGTCTTTCCTGAGGATCTACCCGGAATTCCTCCTGATAGAGAGATAAACTTTGGTATTGATATCCTTCCTGATACACAACCTATCTCTATTCCTCCTTATAGGATGGCTCCTGCTGAGTTGAAAGAGCTGAAAGAACAACTGAAAGACCTCCTAGATAAGGGGTTTATTAGGCCAAGTGTCTCACCCTGGGGCGCTCCTGTCCTATTCGTGCGAAAGAAAGATGGGTCCCTTAGAATGTGCATTAATTACCGACAACTAAACAAGGTCACCATTAAAAACAAGTACCCTCTCCCCAGAATAGATGATTTATTTGACCAACTTCAGGGTGCCACATGTTTCTCTAAGATAGACCTCAGATCAGGCTATCACCAGTTGAAAGTGAGAGAATGTGACATCCCGAAGACGGCTTTTCGAACCCGCTATGGTCATTTTGAGTTTCTTGTTATGTCCTTTGGATTGACAAATGCTCCAGTAGCTTTTATGGACCTCATAAACCGAGTATTCAAGCCATACCTAGATACATTTGTAATTGTCTTCATCGATGATATTTTGGTCTACTCTAGAAGTAAGAGTGAGCATACTAATCACCTTAGGATTGTCCTTCAAACTCTTAAGGAGAAGGAGTTGTATGCTAAGTTTTCAAAGTGTGAGTTTTGGCTTGAGTCTGTAGCATTCCTAGGTCATATTATATCTGGGGATGGAATCCAAGTTGATACTCAAAAGATTGAGGCAGTTAAGAACTGGCCACGACCCACCTCTCCAACCGACATAAGGAGTTTCTTAGGTTTGGCTGGTTACTACAGGAGGTTTGTTGAGGGATTTTCATCCATATCCTCACCATTGACTAAGCTGACTCAGAAGAAGGCTAAGTTTCAATGGTCTGATGCTTGTGAGAAAAGTTTTCAAGAGTTGAAAGCTAGATTGACTACTGCTCCAGTACTATCCCTACCCGAAGGAATGGATGGTTTTGTAATCTATTGTGATGCTTCAAGAGTTGGGTTGGGATGTGTATTGATGCAGAAAGGTAAGGTCATTGCCTATGCCTCCAGGCAGCTTAAGACTCATGAGAGGAACTACCCCACTCATGACCTTGAGTTGGCAGCTGTGGTATTTGCTCTTAAGATTTGGCGTCACTATCTTTATGGTGTACATGTGGATGTGTTCACAGACCATAAGAGCTTGCAGTATGTATTCAGCCAGAAGGAGCTGAATTTGAGGCAAAGGAGATGGCTAGAGTTGCTCAAGGATTATGACATGAGCATTCTCTACCACCCAGGTAAAGCAAATGTAGTTGCTGATGCTCTTAGCAGGTTATCTATGGGAAGTACAACTCATGTGGAAGAGGAAAAGAAAGAGGTTGCAAAGGAAGTGCATAGACTTGCGCGTTTAGGAGTTCAACTTATTGACTCTAGTGAGGGTGGTACAATAGTACGAAATGGAGCCGAATCATCTCTAGTTGCAGAGGTGAAAGAAAAGCAAGATCAGGACCCTATTCTTCTTCAACTGAAGGATGAGGTTCACAAGCAGAAGGTAATGGCTTTTACCAAAGGGGGAGATGGAGTGTTGAGATATCAAGAAAGATTATGTGTTCCAAGTGTTGATAGTATTAGGGAGAGAATCATGAAAGAAGCCCATAATTCTAAGTATTCCATCCATCCAGGTTCAACAAAGATGTATCATGACTTGAGAGAAGTATACTGGTGGAGTGGAATGAAGAGAGATATAGCAGAGTTTGTGTCCAAGTGCCCAAATTGCCAACAAGTTAAAGTTGAGCACCAAAGGCCTTGTGGAGTGGCTCAGAATATAGAGATACCGGAATGGAAGTGGGAAATGATCAATATGGACTTCATTACCGGTTTACCACGAACCCGCAAACAACATGACTCTATTTGGGTGATTGTGGATAGGATGACCAAATCGGCCCATTTCTTGCCGGTTAAGACTACGAACACTGCAGAGGATTATGCCAAACTGTATCTTAGAGAGATTGTTAGACTGCATGGAGTTCCTTTGTCTATCATCTCTGATAGGGGAGCTCAATTTACTGCTCAGTTTTGGAAATCATTTCAGAAGGGCTTGGGTTCAAGAGTGAACCTTAGTACTGCTTTTCATCCGCAAACAGATGGCCAGGCAGAGCGTACGATACAGACTTTGGAGGATATGTTAAGAGCCTGTGTCATTGACTTCAAAGGTAATTGGGATGATCATTTACCTCTTATTGAGTTTGCATACAATAATAGTTTCCATTCGAGTATTCAAATGGCTCCTTATGAAGCTCTGTATTGGAGGAGATGTAGATCACCAATTGGTTGGTTTGAAGTTGGTGAAGCTGAGTTGATTGGACCAGACTTGGTTCACCAAGCTATGGAGAAGGTGAAAACCATACAAGAGAGGTTGAGGACTGCTCAAAGTCGCCAAAAATCCTACACTGATGTTAGAAGAAGAGATTTAGAGTTCGAAGTGTACGATTGGGTATACTTGAAAGTTTCACCCATGAAGGGTGTGATGAGATTTGGAAAGAAAGGGAAGCTTAGTCCCCGCTACATTGGTCCTTATCAGATTATGAGGAGGGTAGGTAACGTAGCCTATGAATTGGAGTTGCCTCCAGAATTAGCTGCTATTCATCCCGTGTTTCACATCTCTATGCTTAAGAAGTGTTTGGGAGATCCTTCACTTGTTGTCCCAGCTGAGAGCATTGGGGTGAAAGAGAGTTTGAGTTATGAAGAGATTCCAGTTCAAATTCTTGATCGCCAGGTTCGCAAATTAAGAACTAAGGAAGTGGCATCTGTCAAAGTCCTATGGCAAAATCAATTTGTTGAAGAGGCTACATGGGAAGCTGAAGAAGATATGAAGGCTAACTATCCTCATCTATTTATGCCTTCTGATGACGATATTCAAGGTAATATTCCTTACTTCTACCTTTGAGTCGATGTTTATTCTTGAGTTTGAGTCATTAACCATTTGAGTATCGGAGTTGATGTATTGATGATATTCATTCTTTATGTCTCCTATTTTCATCTTCATTCGAGGACGAATGATCCCAAGGGGGAGATATTGTAACAACCCCTAAAATGTTGTATGTCGGTATTTCAATTCTCGACAAAAATAATATAGCCTCTGTATTTTGGGCATAACTTTTCATAGGTTGGTCCAAATTAGGTGATTCAAATTTCTGGGTAATCACAACATCCTTACCTACAACTTTCATGAAGAACATAACTTCAAATTCGGAGTATAAGTAGGTCAAATAAATTAATCTTTGCAAGATATAGTGCTGTGACGAAATTGAGTGTTGATAGAAGAAAATTCATATCTCACTTTAGGTTGCTCCAAATTGGTTGATTCTTGAACGATATGAAACTAGACTTCCATATCTACAATTCTTATGAAGAAACCAAATCCTAATAAGGAATTTATCTTATTCAAACGTAGCTTCGAAAATGAGTATTCTGTTAAAAAGAACTCATCTTACCTACCATGGAAACATCTAGATGCATTTGACATCATGCATGACATAAATTGTCCTCCATTTAACATCATCCATGACATCAATATATTCCATTAAATTTTCAGATTTTTCTTTATAATTATTTTATTTATTGTTAGGTCCCTCTTTCCCACCTATAAATACCCACCTTATTTCCTCATTTTATTCATCAAGCTTTCCTAAGCATTTCTTCTCTCTATATACTTCTTCTCAAATATAGTTTTAGTTTTAGTAGTATAAAAATACTACTCCGGTTATTCTTATACTCCGGGTAGTACACAAAACGCTCCGGCGAGAAGAAAAGGCTAGGGATCCAAGAGTATTCCAATTCGGAGTAAACCTTCGGATTTAAGGTATGTAAGGCTTTCATAGCATTGGATTGACTTCGTCCATGCGCCCAATATTTAAATTTATTATAATTGAGTTATAGTTGAGTTTTATTCAAATCTTGAATTCTAGATGAATTAATTCTTCTTCTATTGAGTTTGATATATTTATGCATTAATATTATTATTATTGTTATCTCTCATATTATTGGAATTATTGTTCATGGCTACTTTCCCATGAATTCTAATTGATTTGATGTTCATGAATATTTTTACACATGTTTTGAGTAAAGATGTTGGCTTTTTATTATTTTTATTGATAAAAAGAGAGTTATATGAATTAATACTATATATGTATTTTATTGAGTTTTGAAAGAGTAAAAGAGTTGAATTTGAATGAATTTGAGAAAATGATATTTTGAGCAAGATGTTTTGATGAGATGTAAATGATGTTTTTGGAAGTATAATGATTGATGAACATGAAATGAGATGAGTTTGATGATTTAAATTAAAGTCCAATGAGACTAGATGATGAGTTTAATATGAGCACATATTTTGGGAGTAGTATTGAGCACCGAGTTGGGTAAGAGTTTAATTGACTCAAACCCCAGAACTACGTAGCCAGCGTAGGATGGAGGCTATGCCTCTTAAGTCCCAAAAAGAGGACTTTGATGAATGGATCCAAGATGGTGATGTCCTTTACCCTGGCAAGGTATTGGATGGATGTGGCAACGACATCGCTTCGTTGTATCATCGCTAGCTCATAAGTGATGGTTGTCGGTTAGAGAAACTCCCAACTGAGTAAGCATTGCTTATTACTATTATTTTTATTATTATATTTTAAACTTGCATTACATATTGATGTTGAGATGATGTTGAGTTTTGAGCTGAGTTTTCTTGAGAGGAGTTTCTTGATATCTGTCCTTACCTTCCTGCCATTTTACATACTCGTACATTCCACGTACTGACGTCATTCGACCTGCATCGTTTTATGATGCAGATACAGGTGTTAGAGATCCTCAACAGGCGCATCGTTGAAGATCATTTCTTTTCAGCTATTTGGTGAGTCCTTCTTGTATTCGAAGGAACTCCTTATCCTTTTATTATTGTTGAGTGTGATGTTTCTTTTGAGGTAGCCATGGACATGTCATTGGCACCATCTAAGAGTATTAGAGGCTTCATAGACAGAGTCTGATGATGTAATCGGAGTAGTTCTCCTTAGAAACTACTTCTTCTAAGAATTATATATTTTTCCTTTGATTATGACAATCCCACATTAGTATTATTAAGTCTTCCGCTGATGAACAAATGAGTAATGAGACCAAGTGGTTCTCTCGGAAGCCAGAGATGGTTTCTGAGTGCCGGCCACGCCTAGGGTACCCTCTCGGGGCGTGACAAATATAATTCCATAAAAATTAGTGCTCAGAAGAAGAATTCATAAAGGAAAATTTAGAGAAAACCTTAGGACTCCATAGATGGAAGGATCCATGGATGAATTACCACTTACCTTGAATAATTAGAGCACTAAATGCACTTCACTTGGAGACTTGAAGTTGAATTCCCTTGAAATATTACTTGAGGAAGAAGAAAACTTTGGGAGGAAACTTCTAGAGAGAAAATTTATGTTTAGGGTGAATGGGGGAGTTAGGAGGGTTTAGGTTAGTTAATAAAATAGGATAAACCCCCCAAAAGATTCCAAATACATTAATGAATTAATAGGAAAAAAAACCAAAAACTCCTTTAAAATAACTGAATGGGTTACCTGAAAGGAAGGTCTTCACGGACCGTATAGCCCTTCAAGGTCCATGAAGGGTCTCATGAATCCAGAAAAAACAATTAGGCTTCATAGGTTGACTTCTATGGGACCCATCATGGCTCGTGGAAAGCTCCACAGGTCGTGGGGAATTTTTATGAAAGGTAACTTAAATATGCATTTGAGAGTTGGGTTTCCACGGAGGCCACTACGGTCCGTATAGTGCTCCACGATCATGATCTTCAATGGAATCTGGGATCTTGGGAAGTCAAGTTCACAGATGGGTATATGGTCCTTGAATTCCACCACGACCCGTAAACCCCTTCGTGGATCTTTCACCCTCTTTTTTCATTTTTCCCAGCTCACTCCCACGGTACTTTTCATGGCTTGTGGTGAGCTATACGACCCATGAACATGGCCCGTGAAATCCATCTGGTGCCAAAAAGTTGAAATTTTTTGAGAATCTTCTTTTAAACTTCATTTTCCTTTATTCCAACTTGTGGAGTCTTACAATATCTTTCACTTGATATATTCATCCTCGAGTGGACTCAAACTAGCATGAATAGAATAGGAAGGACACATATCAGCCCAACATGAATGAAAAACATATTTAAAATGCATAAAAAAATAAGATATTCAATCTCAATCTAAAACATGACTTTAAAACTTATTTAATGAACATGCATGCATATGAAAATATGAGAATGACTTAAATGCATTGATTTGAGAGGAGTGAATCATGAAGGAGCTCTTTACCTCAACAAGGAACAAAATAAAAAGATAAGGATATCGTGACATCTTATCAATTTCAACTTTCCATGTAGCACCTTCAACCTCTTGGTTCCTCCATAACACCTTAATGGAAGCTACTTCATTGTTCCTCAATCTTCTAACTTGCCAGTCTAGAATCTCAACCAGAACCTCCTCATAGGATAACCTCTTCTTTACACTAGTACTGTCCAATAGAACAATAGATCTAGGATCACCAACACACCTTTTCAAAAATGACATATGAAACACCGAATACACTGATGTCAATTCCGAGAGCAAATCCAACGCATATGCTACCTTTTCAATTCTTCACAAAACGTTATAAAGGCCTATATAGTAGGGACTGAGCTTCCCCTTCTTGCTAAAACGCATCACATTGTAAGACTCCGTAAGTTGAAAAGTTGGAAAATGAGGAATTAAGGGGAGTTGCAAAATGCTTTGCACCAAATGCTGACCATGGGCCCTGACATGGGCCGTACTAATCACTACGGTTCGTGTCTAGCATCCGTGTAGGTGTCCAAGATCAGGGAATTTAAGGGGGTAGGTCTACTGAGGGATCTACGACCTATAAAGAGTTTCATAAACCATGAAGCCTCTTATGAACTCTACCCCCAAGACCTTTGAGTTAGGGTGAGGACCACGAGGGGTAACCACAGGCTGTGGTAAGAACCATAAGCTGTGGTGGCCTCCGTGGAGGTCACTCCTCCGAACCCTAAGTCAGATCCATCACCATGACCGCTACCACAACTCGTATTAAGCTTCACAGACCATGGTGGGTCTTTCCGTCCAGGTACAGTTCCAGTTTATGTTAGGGATATTTTGGTCTTTTCTAATATTTTCATTAATGAATGTGGATGGTTTTTGGGGTTCGTTATAACCTATAAACTACCCTAAGATCTCCTAATCCTCTCCTTCTCACCCAAAAACTCCAAACACAAAATCCTCTCTCTAAAGTATTATCTCAGGAGTCTTCTTCTTCCTCAAGCAACTCAAAGGATTTCTTCAAGGTAAAAGCTACTATTCCTTGCAAATTTGGGCTCCTAAGATCAAAGGCATATGGTAATTCATATATGGCCCCTTTCACCATGGAATCCCAAGTTTTCTCTCAATATCTCTTACGAATTCTTCTTTTAAAAGTCCTAATTTCATGATTTTGCATTGGGTCTTGTTACTAATGATATATCTTATGATTATTGATTAAATTATGTATAATTCACATCATATTGCATGATTTCAAGATAAATTTCAATGGCTCATGTTATATGCTAGTTTCAAGTTTATTTTCAATGAACTGTGATCATGAATTTCAAAAGATTTCAATGAAAGTTTTATGAATGATTACCAAAGTTTATGAATAACTCATGAAAGATTATGAATAATGTTTCAATGATTCATTAATAAAGAAGTTATATGCGATAAGGTAAATTCTCGCACAATCATGTTAAAGAAGTTCAAAGGTTGTGATGGGTTTTTCCTCACACACTCATGATAAAGATGATAGATGAGCTACTCTTATGTTTATTTTATAATGATATATTGGTACCTATTATAACTTTTCTTGATGATGTTAATTACTATGTTTTTATGAAGTTTTATTAGGATAATGACTAAGCACCGAGAGGAGTTTAAGGGAGAGTTTAGTTCGGTAGCCATTAGAGCTACCTAAGAGAATCCTAGCAGCAACCTTTAGTCTCTAACTACGTTGTCCGCATAGGTTTAAAGAACTAATAAGGCATAGTTAGTGATCCATATATAGCACAAAATTAGAGAAAGTACCATCATAGAGTCTACCCTAGCAAGGTAGCCTTCCCCTTCTCAGTGTGGGGTACATTGGATTTCATGTTATTGCTTGCATGGTCTCATATATCTGTTAAAGGTCCTATCCCACATCAAGGTAAAATAAAAGGTATAAAGTTCTTATGATGATTTTTTGATGCATTGTCCAATGATTATGAGGTTTTAAGGTTTTCATGATTTTACTCATGTTTTAAGATATTTGACATACATCTCATGATTCATATTGATTATATCTTATATTCATTGTTCATGCATACTTATCACATACTTAGTACATTCCATATATTAATGCATACTTTTTTTCTAAATTGTACCATAATGTAAGGTCGGACGATCTTCGCGCACCTCCCACTAGTGGCTAGAGTTAAGCTTTACTTTCTATTATTGGTGAGTCCTCATTCTTCGAGGATAATACTTTCATATTTATCATTATTATGATTTTCTTATGTTGTCATGGGTGAGCTAGGAGCTTGTCTTATTCCTCCATCTAGTTACTAGAGTAATGTTGGATGTTAGATAAGTCTATGTTTTCTTTTATTCGAGTTTGAGATTTATTCTCCTTTATAGAGACTTTCATGTTGAGACTTTACTTCTGTATCTATGTTGTAGCTTATTTTCTTTACTTACCTTATGTATGCTCACGTATGATATGCTAGAGGCTTCGTTGGGGTCCTCCGAAATTTCAATCACCGTGTTGTGCCTAGGGCCCAGCATGGGTTGTGACACACACCCTTCATGGGTGAGATTTTCAAATATACCCAATCATCTACCTTAAACTCAAGTTCCCTTCTTCTCACATCTTAGTAGTACTTTCTTCAGCTCTAGACAATTTTCAATCTTTCTCTAATGAGTCTAACCTTCTCCATGGCCTCATGTACTAGCTTATGTCTAATTAAGGTAATCTCACCAACTTCAAACCAACCAATAGGAGACCTACACCTCCTACCATATAAGGCCTCAAATAGAGCTATCTGAATGCTAGAATGGTAACTATTTCTATAAGAAAACTCCATCAATGGCAAATGATCATTCCAATTACCCTTGAAGTCAATGACACAAGCTCTCAACATGTCTTCCAAGGTATGACTAGTACGTTCGGCTTGACCATCAGTCTGAGGATGAAAAGTTGTGCTCAACTTAACTTGAGTGCTAAGACCTTTTGGAAAGACCTCCAACATTGAGATATGAATTGAGTACCTCAATCTGAAATGATGGATAATATAACACCATAAATCTTAACCAACACACGAATATAAAGTCTAGTATAGTCCTCGTCTAAATAAGAAGTCTGAATGGGAAGAAAATAAATGGACTTAGTCATTTGTCAAAAATCAACCAAATCAAATCATATTGACTACGAGTACAAGGCAAACTTGTAATAAAGTATATATTCAAGTCTTCGCACTTCCAAGTAGGAATCTCAATGTCCTGAGTTAAACCTTCTAGTTTTTTATGTTCAATCTTCACTTGTTGACAATTAGGACATTTGGCTAATAACTTCGAAATATAATTCTTCATGTCATTCCACCAATTAACTTTCCTCAAATCTCTGTACATTTTTATGAAACATAGATGAATAGAGTACCGTGAACTATTAGTTTCTTACAATAGCTTGTACTCAATCCATCAACATTAGGAACACATAATCGGCCTTGATACTAAGTATACCATCTCCCTCTTGGGAGAAAGCCTCAATGGATTTTTCAGCAATAATTTTCATCAACTTAACCAAATTAGGTTTATTATCTTTCTTTGCCCTAACATCCACCACAAGAGATGATTCTGAATTATTTTAAACAATGATACCACCATTTTCTGAATCTACCAAACGAACACCCAAGCGGGCTAGCCAATGAGCATCATGAAATAACTCATTTCTTTCATCCTCAATATGGGAAATACTATTCATGGACAATCTACTAAGAGCATCAACAAACACATTCTCTTTACTCAGATAGTACAACACACTCATATCATAATTCTTCAACAATTCAAGTCATCTCCTTTGTCGAAGGTTCAAGTCCTTTTGTTTGAACACATATTATAAACTCTTATGGTCAGTGAACACATCAACATAGAAACCATAGAGATAGTGTCTATAAATCTTCAAAGCAAACATAATCACTAAGAACTCCAAGTCATGAGTCGGATAATTCTTTTCATCCACCTTGAGTAAACACAACCAAGGCCAACTCTTGAAGCATCATAGTAACAACAAACCTATCAGACCCTTTTGGTAAAGTCAACACCAGAGCGGAGGTAACCCTATTTTTCAATTGTTGGAAGCTTTTCTCGCATGCCTCGGACCATTGGAATTTTACCTTTTTTTCAGTCAAAGTGGTCAAGGACGACGCAATGGAAGAGAATCCTTCTACAATATGTATACAATAACTAGCTAAGCCTAAGAAACTCTGAATATCAGAAAGAGACAAAGGTCTAGGACAATTCTTAACTACTTTGGTTTTATTAGGATCCACCATGATACCTTCACATGAGACAATATGGCAAGGAAAAGAAATTGACCTCAACCAAAACTCACTTTCTAAATTTGGAAAACAACTGACGGTCCTTGAGGACTTGCAATACAGTCCTCAAATTATCAGCATGCTCTTCTTCACTTCGAGAATAGACCAAAATATCATCAATGAACACAATAAAAAAGCATGTCCAAATATTGCTTCAAACAACCCTGTTCATCAAATCCATAAACATTGTAGGAGCATTCGTTAGTCCAAAAGACATGTCCAAGAATTCAAAGTGACCATACCGAGCTCTAAAAGCCATCTTTAGAAGGTCACATTCCCTTACTCGAATTGATCATAATTCAACCACAGATCAATCTTTGAAAAATAACTCACTCCCTAAAGTTGGTCGAACAAGTCATCTATCCTTGGAATGGGGTACTTATTCTTAATGATGACCTTGTTCAATTATCAGTAGTCGATACACATACGCAGAGAATCATCCTTCTTTCTAATAAAGATAACTGGAGCACCCCATGGATAAATACTCAGTCTAATGAAACCCTTACCCAACAAATCCTTCAATTAATCCTTTAACTCTTTCAATTCTGTTAGAAACATTTGGTAAGGAGGAACAAAGATAGATTTGGTATCAGGGAGGAGATCAATATTGAAGTTTATCTCTCTTTTGAGAGGGATACTAGGGAGATCATTGAGAAATACTTTCGAAAACTAATTAACAACTAAAACTAACTCAAGAATAGGAGTTTTGGAATTCGTATCCTTAATCCGGACTAGATGATAAATGCAACCTTTGGGGATTATTTTCCGAACTTTAAGGAATGATATGAATTAATCCTTAAACACAAAATTACTACCTTTAGAATGTAGGAATGGGTCATTAAGAAACTGAAACTTGACCACACGGGGTTCTACAACATATATAAGCATAACATGCATAAAGCCAATTCATACTAAGAATAACATCAAAATCGGTCATATCAAGATCTGCAAGGTCAAGTGAGGGAATTTTATAGAAAACTGAAAGTGGATAGCTTTTATAGACTCTTTTAGCCAAAACTAAATCACCAACAAGAGTATAGACCGAAAAAGGCTTTAACAAGCTCGGGACTAACAAAAACATTTATAGCAAGATAAGGAGTAACAAATGATAGAGTATCACCTAGATCTAAAAATGCATAAATATCAAATTCAAAGACTTTCAACATACCTGTCACAACATCAGGATATTCCTCCAAATCTTGCCTGGTCTAAAGAGCATAGAATCGGTTTTGGCACTGACCGCCACCAAATCCTATAGTAGCACCCTGCTAAATCGAATGGCTTATTGCCTGAGTCTAAGCCTAGGGTCGTCCACCTCCTCTATAATCCTTCACATAATGACTGGGCTTTCCATACTTGTATCATAAACCCAATCTCGCTAAGCATTCTCTTCTATCGTTCCTTCCTCATTTCTTGCATGTAGGAATGACTTGGCCACTTGGAGATTCTCATTAAAACTTATGGTTAGCCACCCTATCCTTATCTAAATTTAAATCAAAAGTATTTGAAGAAATTTGACCAGAGTACTTTTGGCAAAACTGAGGACGGCCACTATTTCCGGACTTACCATATAAAAACTCTCAACCATCGATTCAGGCCCTCTTGAACTCCTTTCTAGACCTTTCCTTCAACTTCTCTTCTTCTATTTTTTTGGCATATGTCATAATCCTAGAGATGTACATATCCTTAATTAGCATAGAGGTTCTACACTCCTTGACCACTAAGTCTGACACACCTGAAATGAACTTGCTCATTTGAGCCCTTGGATCGAGAAACATGAAAGGACCATATTTTAACAACTTAGTGAACTTAAGAGCATACTACCTTACACTCATATTACCTTGTAGCAACTTGATGAACTCTTGTACTTTAGCCTTTCTCAACTCTAATGGAAAGAAATGGTCAAGGAAAACACCCTTGAACTCTTCCTAATAGATGGGACCATTATTGAAACCAAAATTCAGCCACTCCTTTGAGTTGATATGCCTCCAAGTCTTTCTTCTCAACCGGGCTAATACCCATGATCTTAACAATCTTGCCAATACCCTCAATGAACTCTTGTGGATCCTCGTCCACCTTAGAATCATGAAATTTGGGAGGGTTCATATCAGTAAAATCATGAACTCGAATAGCCTCCATACAAACATTTGGGTTCACAGGAGCTACCACTTTCCTATAGGCTTGAGAGGCTATGGCTTGGGTAAGTACTTGGAATGCGGCCCAAAATTCTGCATTAGAGATTTATTCATTCAAAGGGTTATTTGGGACATGGGGAACTTATTTCTCCTCATTGACACTCCTTCTTTGTCACACATCGAGCCTATACCCTAGGAGTGACCGACACTCAAAAACTATTATTGATTCCCAAGCGGACCCTTGGCCTGGCTGGCTCATTAAATGGAATACTTATCATATGACAAGTAACTTAGATGGGCATAATAAATATATTAACTTTAACTTCTAAAAGTAAGTCTCAATACTCAATCATATAGATAATGAATACATAACTCAATGTTTAAACAAAATCAATGAATAAAGTGAAAATTGTCTGACTGTTCAATGAAGCCTCTAAAATAGTTATTGGGACAAGACCACAACTACCTCAACTGATAAATAAAAGACTGAAAGTAAAGACTGAATTAATACTTAAGAGCTTCTCTAAATAAAAAGAGGTCTCACTAAAGCTGAATATAAAGTTGATCTTCAACAGTGCGCCTGTTGAGAATCTCTATCACCTATGTCTGCATCATAAAAAGATGCAGTGCCAAAAAGCGTTAGTACATGGAATGTACAATATGTAAAATAACTGAAAGGAAACTTACTCAAGATACTCAACTCAAGGTAACTCAATATGAAAATAGATCAAATCAATCAAGCATGCAATATAATAAAAACAATGCCTTAAAATATATGCAACAGTAAATGCAACTCAGCATATGAATGTAACACCCCAAAAATTTCTACGCTATGACCCGAACCATTCTTTGTATGCTTATAGGCTCGAATATAATAAATTCTAATTGTAATATAATTTTTATCATTTATTCTTTAGTGTTTTAAGAGTATTTGATGTGAATTAGGATCACAATAATCCTCTAGCACAAAGTTGAGTTGAAAGCTTTCTTACCGATTGAGTTTCGATATAAGATTTTTCTTAGTTCAACTTCATATGATCATATCTCCTAGAAAATAACAAATTAGGTGGCCTTTTACCTATTAAATTAAAGGTATTTGATTCTTTTTTACAACTCCACCAAGTTTTCCTTATTTAGAATTTGGAGAAAAAAGTTATGACAATTTTACTAGAGGCTGTCAGATTATCAAAAGTTACGACTCAACTCTACGCCCATAGAGTTTTGTACGAATCTTAGAAACGACTTGTAGAACCTCTGAATACTTAGAAAATTTTCAGTATTTAGGTTATTTTCTATTATTCTTGATTATGACTCATAGAAATTCTTACGACTCATAGAAAAAAGTCATAGAACCTCTGAACACTTAGAAAAAGTTAAAGTCTTTAAAGTCCTTTCTACTAGTCTTGATTACAACTTGTAGAAATAGTTACGAATGTAAAAATGAGTTGTAGAATTTAGTGTCACATCCCAATAGATACTGGAATATGCACAAACTTCCTACGAATGGGCCTTACGACCCATAGAAAAAATGATGACTCGTAAGAACGACCTGCAGACGGCCAGAGTCAAATTTTTTTAAGGTTAGTTTGGTCTTTTTTCACCCTTTTTCAATCAAAACCTCAATTTTTTGGGACTATTTTGAGTACCTTAACATTACCCTATATTCCTAATCCCTCATTAATACTTACTTATTTGAGAGCAAGGATTGGAGAAGAGAAAGAAGATAAGGTTCAAGCGTTCACTCCCATATTCCAACTTTTGAGTGTTCTTTGAGTTCTAGGTATATAAGGCTACTCATACTATTGGGATGATTCTACCCATGCACCCAATATTTAATTCTTCAAAGTTGAGTTCGAGTTGAGTTTTGCCCTAAGTCTAGAATTGAGCTCTTGATGTCAATTGATACTTCCTTGAATTTTTATGCATTTAATTTCATATTAATGATGTCCCTGATGTTGAGTAGTCATTGAGATGTATATCCATACATTCATCCACATGAACCTTAATTGAGTTATCATCATATTGTTTTCATGTATTACTTGAGGTCAAAATTGATAGTTTTCATGCATAAAATAAAGTTGTTTTCAAATTGAGATAAAGCATATCTTAATGAGTTTGATGAAATTAAAAATAGATTTAAATGAGGATTTTGAATAAGATGTTTTTATGAAGAAGTAAATGATGTTTTCTTTTAACCAAACAATGTAATGATTAATGAAGAGTGAATGATGATGATGATTTTTTGAGATGAGTTTGATGTTTAAATAAAAAGTCTAATAAAACTAAATGATGATGTTAATATGATCATATATTTAGGAGTAGTATTGAGCATCGAGTTGGGTAAAAGTTTGATAAACTCAAGCCCCATAACTATAGCCAATGTAGGATAGAGGCTACACCTCTATCTATCCCAAATAAGGACTTGATGATTGGATCCATAGATCTTGATGTCCATTACTCTGGCAAGGTATTGGATGGATGTGACAACCTCATCAGTTCGTTTTATTGTCACTAGCTCATAATTGATGGTTGTCGGTTAGAGAACCTACCTAATGAAATAAAATATCACAATTTTATATATTGAGTTAGATTTACTTATTATTATCTTTTAAAGCGTTCTTTGTAAACATTGCGCGCTTATTTGAGTTGAGCTATTTTAGAGTGAGTTCTTTGAGTTGTGCATCTTTGAGTAAGTTCCTTTTATCTGTATTACATACTTATATATTCCATGTACTGATTTCATTTGGCCTACATTATCTTGTGATGCAAATACAGGTGATAGAGGTCCTCAACAGGCGCATCGTTGAAGACTAAGTCCCGTTCAGCTTTTGTGAGACCTCCTTGTCATTTGAAGTAACCTTGGACTTGTCTTGGAACCTTTCTAGTGTTGAGATAGAGGCTTCATGGACAGTGTCAGAGTGGAGTTAGATGGATTTCTTTTTAGAGTCTATTTTAAAACCTTGATTTCACTATCGAGTTTATGATGTTGGGTTACATTATGTTTGAGTATTTTCGGTTTGTCATTTCATTACTAATGAGGTATTGAGTGCCCACTTAAGTTGTCTGTCTTACGAGTTATATTATATCTTCCGTTGAGAGTTTAAATGAGTGAATGGACTAAGCGGTTCACTTGGGGCCAGCAATGGTCTCCGAGTGCCGGTCACGCCTAGGGTACCCTCTCAGAGAGTGACAATTAAATATAATACTTTACTTCTTAGAGAGTTTCTCTAACCAACAACCATCATCACTATGAGCCTCGTGATGATACAATATTCTTCCCACGTTGCTAGAGTCATCCTATATCTTGCCAGGGTATAGGACAATAACTGAACTATGGATCCGTCTGAAAATTCCTCTTTTGAGACTTTGAGGAGTTTCCCGAATGAATGGTAGATCCTATCTACACTAGCGGTGTAGGTTGTGAGGTTGGAGTTATATAGACTTGTACCCAAATTGGTGCTCGATACTACTCCAAAATAATTTACTCTGCTCATATATGAAGTGAGTGTACTTACTCAAATTAACTCTTTTACTCTCTATTGGACTTAGCCCAAACTTAACTTTGCTTAACAAATCTCTCCTCTTAAGATAGGTAAAAATTCTATCATCAATAATGCATTTAAAATCATACTTTAACTTCTCAATTTAATCTCAAAAATAGATGTTAAACGTAATAACTCAACTCTTCTATACATAAAATATTCATGCTCAAAATAGAAATTAAGAGACTTCTTCAACTTATCATAACTCATGCTCAAACTCTTTCTTGATTAAATGATGTAAATAATCATTTTTTACTCAAAATCATGCATAAAACATTTAATGTAAAACTCGACTAGAGTTCATGTGAATGCAAACATGAATCCATGATCTCAAAAACTCAACTCATCATAGTATAATAAAATACACATACTAGAATTCAATAAGGAACAATATAGACTCTTAAGAATTCACTTTACTGGAATTGAAACTTAAACTCAAAGCTTAACTAAACTGTATGAAGATGTAGGACAGGAGTACGAACTTAGTCCAATATTTTGATAGCCTTCCATATCTGGGGAAAAAAATCTAAGTGAAACTTGAAACTATGACTTGAAACTCTTGAACCCTAGCTTATTTGTTTCTCCCCTATCCTTGCTCTCAAAATATTTTAAGTAATAATGAGAGAAAAGGCACGTTGGGTACTGATAAGGGACTGATTTTAGTCACAAAATATCTTGGATTTAGTTTGAAAAAGGTGAGAAAAGATTAGAATACCCCTCATTAAAAATAATGTTTGGCCGTCTACGGGTCCTTCTAATAACTATAGAAACTTCTACGATCTGTAGAACACCAGTCGTAGAAACTATGGCCCAAAATTGGATGTGACGACCCCCTCTTTGGGCCCATATATTCAGGTATTGTCTATTCAAGGGTCAGCCAGTTTGCACCTTTGTCCTTATTCAAGGCGATCCCCTAAGGTGGGATGTAAAGGAGCCAGAGGTTCTGGGTTCGATACCCCATAGCGCTGCAGTGTGAAAAGGGACTACGATATGAACTGGCTGACCCTGGCATAGACAATACCTGAATATGTGGGCCCTGAGAAGGAGGGTCGTCATATTGGACCTCACTAGTACAAGGCACTTTGGGTCTACGACCAATCTTGTACGGGTCATAGACTTTTTGAAAGGTCGTAGAAGACCACTTGTAAGATTCTGTAGAGGTTGGGCTTGGGGTCTATGGACCTCTTTTCTATGGCTCGTAACCTTTTCTATTGGTCGTAAGATCCACTCGTAGGAATTTATTGGACATTTCATAGCTACTGGAATGTGAAACTAAAGTCTACAACCAATTCTTACAGGTCGTAGAACTTTCTACTAGTCGTAAAACGGGTCGTAGAAAGCACCTCAAAGACTAAAATTTGATTAAGTGTCTAGGGGTTCTACTATCCCTTCCTACTGCCTGTAGAAAATTCTATTGGTCGTAGAGTTGGGTTATAGAAATGGTCTTTGACCACTGAAATTGACTAAGTGTACAAGGGTTCTATTATCCTTTCCTATGGCCCATAGAAAATTCTACTAGTCGTAGAGTTGGGTCGTAGACCCCTGACAACTCATTTTTCTAAACAATTTCTCTTTATTTTAGGATTTCATCTAAGTTAAAATAATACATGGTGTTACATTCTTATGAGGATTCTTCTTAGAGGTATGATTTTGTAATCGCAAAGAAAAAGTGTTAGAAGGAAAAACCTTAAAGTTCAACTCTATCATACGACATAAGACTGATAAAAGAAGTGAAGTTTTTCCTAAAATGTCTCATACCCTCCTATTCATACATGTGGCGCACTTCACACCGATGAACAATACTATGCTTGATGCGGCATGTTAGACTCCCTAGGACACTTTAAACTTTGTGCTCTGATACCAAGTTTGTCATGACCCAAGCTATGCTATTGGAGTAACACGACGATTAGAACCCCAACTAAGACTCTTAGTATATCATACATGAGCACACATAAGGTAGTTAAAGCATAACAAGAAGCATCATAAAAGCGGAATAAAGGTCTAAACATAGACATATCGATAAACAAGGAATCAAACTCAAGCTCCAATGAAAAGAAGACAACATAGACTCCATAACATCTAACATGCCTCTACTAGTCTAGACGGGGATATAAGACAAATTCCTAGATCAACCATAATAATAAATAAAGTCATAGGAACAATGAAAAGATAAATATCTCATTCTCGAATAATGAGGACTCACCAACAGGGAAAGAATAATATGTAAACTCTAGCCACGAGTGAGAGGTGCATGATGATCGTTGGTCTCTATATTATGATACAATATAGGCAAAAAGTATGTGTTAGTGCATAGAATTCACTAAGTATATGAGAAGCATGCATGAACAATGATGATAGGACATAATCAATACGAGCATGGGATGCATGACCAATATCTTATAAACATAAGTAAAATATGAAGAAAATTGAATATCATATTGTTAATGAATCATAAACATCATGATCATTTATACCTTTACATATACCTTTGTGGGATAGGACCTTTAACCGACGTATAAGACCATGCGAGCTACAACATGGAATCAAATGCAACTCCCACATCAACAAGAGATAGGCTACCTGTAAAGGTAGACTCTATGAGAACATATTTAACTTGAGTTATTTGTGGATCCATTAGCTAGGACATAAAGGAAAACCTACGCAAACAATCTAGTTAGGGACTAGAGGTTGCTACTAGAGTTCCCTTGAATCACTTTTTGAGCTTTCGGATCGAACTCCACCTCAAACTCCTCTCGGTGATTAGTCAATATCCCAGCGGAAGTATCATAAAATATAGTCATTAACATCATTATGAAAGGAAATAGCATATACAAATCCACCATCATAAAATAATCATAAGAGAAGCTTATTGTCATGATTGAGTCATACAAGAATGAGAAAATATTTTAATCCATATGAATACGTGAGTCAATGAGAAAATCATTTACCATCTTTAACATGAGTGTGTGAGAATTACCTTTCACAACCATAGATACTTACTTGAACATCATTGAAATCATAGTTCATCATTATTCATAACTTTCATGAGTCATTCATAAGTCCTTGATAATCATTGATAAGTAATTCATAAAAATCCTTTATCAATCATGATAATAATTCTTAAATTCATACTTGAAAATAGCATAAGGCATGGGTCCATGAAAAATCAACTTGAAATTATGCAATATAACTTGAATTATGCATAATTAGATCAGTAACAATGATATAAACCATACTTGAGATGACCCAATGCAATTTCATAAAAATTAGAATTTAGAAGAAGAATTTAGAGAAAAAACCTTAGGACTCCATGGATGGAAGGATCCATGGATGAATTACCACATACCTTAAACAATTGAAGCCCTAAATGCACTTGAATTGGAGACTTGAACTTGAATTCCCTTGAAACCTTGCTTGAGGAAGAAGAAGACCTTGGGAGGAAAATTCTAGAGAGAAGATTTATGTTTAGGGTGAATAGGAGTGAATGAGGGAGTTAGGAGAGTTTAGGGTAGTTAATAGAATATGATTAATCCCCAAAAACCGTCCAAATATATTTATGAGTTAATAGGAAAAAGACCAAAATACCATTTAAAATAACTGAATGGATCACCTAAACGGAGGGTCTTCACGGTCCGTGAAGGGTCTCGTGAACCTGGAGGGAAAAGTTAGGGTTCAGAGGTCAACTTCTATGGCCCCATCACGGCTTGTGGAAAGCTCCATGGGTCGTGGGGGAGCTCTGTGAAGGATAACCTAAACATGCCTATGAGAGTTGGATTTCTACAAAGGCCACTATAGTCCATGTAGCACTCCACATGTCGTGAAGTCAATCCTGATCGTCAATGGAATCTGGAATCTTGGGAAGTCAATTTCATGGACGGGTATACAATCCATGGACTCTACCACGACCCCGTAAATCTCTTTATGGATCTTTCCCCTTTTCTCCTTTTTCCCAGCTCACTCCCAAGGTGCCTTTTTCATGGTCCGTAGTGAGTTATATGATCCGTGAACATGGCCCGTGAAATCCATATAATGCCAAAAGGCAGAAATTTCCTGAGAATCGCCTGTAAGCTTAGAGCTGTAAGCTTAGAGCTGTGGCTGGGAAGGTTCTAGGCCTACCGACTGCTGATGTACCGGAGCTAGTAATGGCTCCACCTCTGGCTCCGTAGTCTGCTCTCAGTACCGGGTTGGTGCTGCAGCCTTGCAACGACCCCGTGGTCGGCCTCTACCTCCAACGCACGTGAGAGCTATTCTTAAAAGAGTGGAACAAGTGAGATTTCCAGAAACCAACAAGACACAAACTGTAAGACAGTTATATAAAAGAGACACATTCCAAAAGACATCCTGTAGACTCTCGAGGATAAGTCACAGATATCTCTGCGCCGATTCGTAAGACTCTACTAGACGTTAGCTCTGTGCAAGTGATATCGGTGAACTTGGGGCTGTAATACCAATTTATCATGATGGCATCTACTATGACCCACTAGTAGGCAAGCCGACCCATATCCTGAAACTGCAAGTAATGGGATGTCAGGATAAAATAACAACAATCTAACCTAAAATAATAAAATAATAAAAGGAGAATATAATGAACGGACGGAAGCAACCACATATATGTACAAACAAAAGGATCCCTCTTAGAATTAGGAAGTCACATGTATAGAGTTGCTAATAAAAGAGAAAAAGTACCAAAAGTGGACCACAGAAACAGAGTTATCTCAAAAGCAAAAGATGGGCAAAATATATATATAGAAGGAGAGAGGTAATCCAGAATGCTGTGTGCTCACACTTGCCTCCGATCACAATCGCATCTGGCCCAAATTAAAACCAGTAGCTAGTACTCGAACATGCATCATAAAAATAGATGCAGAGTGTAGTATGAGTACCAAAATAATAGGTACCCAGTAGGCATCATAGGTCGACTAAGAAAGATAAGCAAAAATAAACTAAAATGTGAGTAAAAGATCACAATCAAATACAAGACAAGAAGTAAATATGGGTATGTACACAAGCGTACTAGCAAACAAAGAGAAAGAATCTGCCTAACTCCGCTGGGATCCTATAAACCCGACGAGTATGCTCGTGCACAAATAAAGAGTTACCACTTGCACAGACTTCCATAACCCGACAGATGCAAGAATAGATGAAAGAAAAAGAACGGAACCAGAATAATTTCAATAATATCACCATTTCCCAGACTTAAACCGAACTATTTCCAAACTCTAACACCTTAACCCACAGCCAAGAGTAGATGAAAACTTAAAATGAAAATTCAACAAGGAATCAGAAATTTAACCACGTGCAAGTTGGACCACGGACTGCAACTAGTTAACTGTAGCTAATGGATCGACAAGAGTAGGCTAGACTACAAACTTTAACCGAATATTTGTAGCCAAAGGTCGAGAACGGGTAAGCTAGACTGTGGACTTTAACCGAGTATCTATAGCTAGGAAGCCTGGACACAAGTAAGCTGAACCACAAACTTTAATCAGTATTTGTAGCTAAGGAGCCGAACACAAGTAAGCTGGACCACGAACTTTAATCGGGTATCTCTAGCTAATGTATCGAATCGAATTAGAATCAGTGACCAACCGTGCATCATGGGGAGTACCCCCAAACCAAGTGTCATCAATGCACCGCTCTATCCCGAACCAAATATAACCTGAATAGCTGAGGAAATATCTAAAAATCAAGAATCGAGCAATACAGAATTGATAGAAGAATAGGTCATTATGTAGGTAAGTTCACAATCTGAGCTACTGCCTAGCTAAGGCTCAGACTATTAGACTCAAGTCTGCTATATCAATCTATAGGGAGCTAACCCTCCAAAATGACGACAGAGAAGG